>NC_084550.2:51895000-52045000 GCF_033978685.3 Nerophis lumbriciformis | reverse complement strand
TTTATTTTTTTAACTTGGGACCTCCCGCTGGCCAGATTTTGGACGCTGGCGGGCGGTATCCGGCCCGCAGTTTGGGGACCCCTGATTTAGACTACCGACGAAGCATTTGTTAAACACAAAAAGTAGCATGATCTTATGGCCAGGAATGATGTAGTTAGTCATCTTTTGCTGCACAGGTCAATGCCAATAAATATATTTTTGACACTTTTTCTATAGGTATCGAAAGGCCACGTGATTTTGCAATGCATTGTGGGGCTGGGTAGCCATACTTGTTGGACAAAGGGTTTGTTTACAATGTGAAAGCGAGCAACTAACTGGGTTAAAGGGGAACTGCACTTTTTTTGGAATTTTAACAATCATTATGAAAGCTATTACAATTTTTTTATTTTTTTTTTAATGCATTGTAACTCGTAAATAAAAGTCAGCTCACAGCTGAGCCAATGGGAGGTTCTCTATTCCGTCCATGCAACCCAATAAAAAAACGTCAAAAAAGCGTCAACAATACTCAATTTACATATCGTGACTTGAATATTAACTAAGTATTAGTGATATTAATAATAACTGGGATTTATATAGCGCTTTTCTAAGTACCCAAAGTCGCTTTACATGTAGAACCCATCAATCATTCACACCTGGTGGTGGTAAGCTACTTTCATAGCCACAGCTGCCCTGGGGTAGACTGACGGAAGCGTGGCTGCAATTTGCGCCAACGGCCCCTCCGACCACCACCTATCATTCATCATACAATTCACCGGTGTGAGTGGCACCGGGGGCAAAGGGTGAAGTGTCCCGCCCAAGGACACAACCGCAGCGATTTTTGGATGGTAAGAGGCGGGGAGCGAACCTGCAACCCTTCTGGCACGGTTGCTCTACCCACTACGCCATGCCGCCCCCAAATATTGTTACTATAAGTGCTAATGCAGACAAACTATTTATAGCGGCGCCGTGTGCACTAACGTGTGTGGCTATGTTTACATCATCAATTGGTAAGCTGCTTCCTCGCTTCCTCTGCTTGTGAAAGTTTATTGTAGATCATAAATCATGCCTCTCACCTGGATAGGAGAAGGTAATCCGACAAGTTGGTACACTTTTGCCAGCCAAGAACGACACGAAAAGACACTTGGCTCCACCAGCTTTTTCTTCGCGAGGATAATGAGTCATTCTTCCTCTAAATGGGAATATATGAACATCCTAGCAGTCAGTATTCTAATGACAGCAGACATTGTACAGTAAGTGATGCTTAATCATGTTTGTTGGCTCTCATAAAGTCTGCAATGAGCAGTTACCAGTGATGTAATGGGAAAAACAAGCGAACGTGATTAATTCTAAAAATTAATGTGCCGCGTATGCTTAAAATGATCAAAATACGTAAATATTAAATGTTAATATAATAATAAAATCATACGTTATTATAAATGTGCCCGCTACTACATTACATATATTTTTACAGCGTGTATATAAAAGCTTAATGGAGTTGTTTGGATGTGTTTTAAGGGCTTTTATAGGCAGAATAGAGCGACTCCCATAAGCTCAATTGTAAGCGTCATTTACAAACATACTTGCCAACCCTCACAGATTTTCCGGGAGACTCCCGAAATTCAGCGCCTCTCCCGAAACCCTCCCAGGACAAATTTTCTCCCGAAAATCTCCCGAAATTCAGGCGGAGCTGGAGGCCACGCCTCCTCCAGCTCCATGCGGACCTGAGTGAGGACAGCCTGTTTTCACGTCCGCTTTCCCACAATATAAACAGCGTGCCTGCCCAATCACGTTATAACTGTAGAATGATCGAGGGCGAGTTCTTGGTTTCTTATGTGGGTTTATTGTTAGGCAGTTTCATTAACGTCCTCCCAGCGCGGTAACAACACACAACAACAGCAGTCACGTTTTCGTCTACCGTAAAGCAGTTTGTCTGCCGTAAACAGCAATGTTGTGACACTCTTAAACAGGACAATACTGCCATCTACTGTACATGCATATGTGACAATAACATCTAGGGCTTTTAGAGAGTGCCGTGCACAACTGCGCACACAACAAGGAGACGAAGGAGAAGAACGAGGAAGATACAGCCATGGCGACGCCGACGACGAGTAAGATGAAGAAATACGCTTGTAAGTTCCAAGCCGCAGCTGCGATTGGACCTGGATAGCCTCCAGGAAGAAGTAGTGGACTACCAAGTGCTTGGCAGTGAAGATCTTCCTCAGGAAGCAAAGATTGACCGGTTTTGGGCCATGCTAGGGAGCGATGGAAGATTCCAGACTCTAGTGCATTTGATGAAAGCACTTTTGTGCGTGCCACACAGCAATGCATCATCAGAGAGGGTGTTCAGCATGGTTAGAAAAATAGTGACAAAGAATAGAACAAGAATGGACAATTCAACCCTTAACTCAACAATGAGTAGATGAGTGTTATGTGTGTGTATATGTGTAAATAAATGAACACTGAAATTCAAGTATTTCTTTTATATATATATATATATATATATATATATATATATATATATATATATATATATATATATATATACATATACACACACACACACACACACACACACACACACACATATATATATATATATATAAAAATATATGTATTATATATATATATATATATATATATATATATATATATATATATATATAAGAAATACTTGACTTTCAGTGAATTCTAGCTATATATATATATATATTTATTTTATTTTATATTTATATATATATATTTATATATATATATATATATATATATATATATATATATATATATATAAATATAAAATAAAATAAATATAAATATATAGCTAGAATTCACTGAAAGTCAAGTATTTCTTATATATATATATATATATATATATATATATATATATATATATATATATATATATATATATATATATATAATACATATATTTTTATATATATATATATATATATATATATATATATATATAAGAAATACTTGACTTTCAGTGAATTCTAGCTATATATATATATATATGAAATATTTAACTTGGTGAATTCTAGCTGTAAATATACTCCTCCCCTCTTAACCACGTCCCCGGCCCACCCCCGACCACGCCCCCCCACCCTCCCGAAATCGAGGTCTCAAGGTTGGCAAGTATGTTTACAAAGCTCAACAACACTGCCTTGTTGCCTGTAAACACACTATAAGAGGAATTACTGTATGTTTGTACGTAAATATGCGGTTATTTTCACTTTACAGTGATTAAAAAGACACATCAAAATGGGCTTTGCGACACTCCCGTCGGCGCTCATGACAGTCAGCTGTTTTGGATACGATCGCTGTCGAACCTCCACCTGATAGAGCAAAAAGTCTTGCCTGTCAAAGTTGACCTATGTCATTAGAAAGGTGCAACATTATCTTATGTTCTTAGTCCTTATTTAATGACAAATCATGAAGTCAACTTACGTGTGTTGCTTCCATTCTTGGCGCGACCGTGCACGCGGGTAAAAAGCGACCAAGCAACTAAAAAAAAAAAAACAATGTAGCGTCCTTCTTGTAGTGTGTACTGATGTTAAAGACAATATACACTTCATTGCACATGTACTATATCACTATATCCATTATTAAATGCTTTATAATTGCAGCGGCATACACACGTCTAGGTGCTTTATACAGGCACTCAAACATGCAAAAAGGTTTCCTTGGCTTGTTCGTGCATGCTGATTTGAGAAATAATGTACACTTCACTGCACATACATCACCATGTTGCTAAACGTGTTATAATTCTATCAGTGCTGGGTTTCAGCAGCACAGGCGTGCATGCGCGCTTTAAACACCGAAAAAAAAAAGGATAACGTTCCCAGGGCTCTGTGTACGTGCAGGTTGCTTTTAAAGATAATGAACATGTAATTGTGTATGTCTAGTATTTCAAAATAAACATACCAGAGGTGTAATGCCACCAAGTCAGATATTGCTGCTTTTTTCAGGCTTCTGATTGGACAAAATGAGCATGACAGCAGGTGTATGTGTTTGTGTGTAGACAGAGACAGTTTTGAAACTACACTTGTGTGGATGGAGATCGTTTTAACCCCAAATATGCATTTTTGAAACCGTCTATATGGTATATAAGTAAACTGACAACATGCTTTTTTCCAAAATACTGTACATTGTAAACTCGCCCGCAGCTAGAATGGCTAACCCTAACAGCCTACTAAATAATACGTGTGAAACAGAATAAACCGCGATTTGATTCAAACTTACCAGTGTGAAAATCCCGGGAACACACCAAAATGTACCACATGATGGCGATAAAAGAGAAGTATGGTCATCTCACGGTTGATATATCGGCTATTCGCCGTCTTTTTATTAGCGTCATAACCCGACTTCTTTCGTCTTTGCTTTCACGTTGAAAATGAGAAAAATCTCACCAAATCCTTTATTCTTAAAGTGATCAGGACAACCACTGTGGCAGTTAAAGATGTTGCACATTTGTGCCAACTTGTTAAAGTAAAAAAAACAAGCAGAGTCTTGTATTCGACCATGTAAATAGGCGATTCAGGCGAGCAAGACCCACAATGCAATGCATTTCCACGTCACACTCTCAAGCCCTATTTCTTTTTATGCAACGTCTCTGGTAAAGCAGATGTGTGTGTTGTGAAACGGAATTACGATGCATTCCTTCATCGTAATTTGTGTATGAGCGCGGGAGAACTGTTCATAGCATATACACATAGCTTTACACTGTTGGCGTTAACGCACTTTTTGTGTCTTTTTACGCATTGAAATCAGAAAGGACGCACATTTCCGGAAGTGGGACACAGATTTTTTTTTTTTTTAACGACCCTGCCTTCTCCGGGTCAAAATCCGGTTTGCTTGTTTGTTTTTTTAATCGATTATCGCTTTCCGCCGGTGTTTTGTTTTGTTTATATTTGCCGGTTCAAATTTCTGTCCTTGTTTATTGCGTTTTTATTGGTCGTCTTCCAAGTAATGAACTTTCCGATACAATTTGTTAAATTTTGATTCGCCGAAATACTGCCTCAGTTAGCACTCTGGCAACTTTACCGCGATGAACTGTTAAAAGAAAGACTTCATGGTAAACACTAAGGTGAGTGTAAAGTCAACCTTTTTAACTTCATCCTGTGCCATGGCTCCAGTAAATGAGTTGTTTTAGTCTTTGCGAGTCCGTGGAAACTTCACTTTCAAAACAAAACGGTTACATAAAAGTGGGACCACAACAATTTACTGTGGAACCCCATTTATATGACTTGATAGGGTCCCTGGGACCCCATTTTGAAAATTCCTAGCGCCAACACTGCTTTAACTTACAGTTGTGTAGATGTTTTGATCGATGGCTCACCTGCTGATGGAATCATATAGCATCAAAAATGAAATAAGTCCTCCTCACTTTCTCCCAGGTGTACACATATGAAGTGGAACATGTTAAATCCACACATTTTGGTTTTGGCGGTGGAAAATCCAACATCCTCATCCCACAAGGAAAAGCAACTGATTGGCTCTACTTTATAAAAATAAAAAAAAAACACCCCTCTTATGTACACTGTTAAAGAGCTGTGATTGGATATGTGTGCAGCTCCACTAATGGACATTGGAGTGTTACTTTCAAAGGCAAAATTAAAGTATTGCTAGAAACATAATTTTATATGGGACTTTATTGTATTATATGTATAGTACATGTTCCAAAAAGAAAAAAGCATAAAACACAGTGTATTTAAATATACTAAATGTAAAAAAGGGAATAAATATTCAAAATAATCTAGTTTGGTTACGCCATCATGAGCGCAACACAAGGTTGTAAAAGTTTCAACTACAATTCTAAATAAGATGTCAAAAGCAAACTGAAATCAAATACACACAGCCCAAAGATTGATTAATACCTATTTATGATGATTTATCAAAATATAACAGAAATACACCTGAACAGAACGCTCATGATGGTCACACCAAAAAGTAACGCGATGAATCGCGTTTTTCCAAGTTTTTGGGGCATTTTTATGCTATTTCCAAGCATCTTCTTTTTATTATCGTTGATTTTAAAAGGTCAAACTAATGCATATTATATATGCATGCCCTAGTAAACAAAAAAAAAGTCATATTTATTTTGATTGTTACATTTTGAAGTACATTTGTGCAGGTGGGTGCGAATGTACCCATTACCAGAGCTGTACACATATATTTTGAACTTGTCCCACCCATCTACAAGAAGATATTACATATGATTGGATTTTATTTCGGTCAACATTTTTGTCTAGTTTTCATTCATCGACAAAAACGTTGGTTAATTTTGTCATGTTTTAGTCAACATGCATTTTGTTTTGATTCGTTATCGTCTTATTTTCGTCAGGGGATAATAGGTTAGGAGGAAAGTTATAAGGAAACCCACAACCTAGCTAGATAAGTCCTCGCTATGTATACACCACCTCCCTTCTAATAAAGGAAAAAAGGCAAGCTTTGCTACACACCTTAAAATAAAGTTCTGCCAACTATCCGTCAGTCAGCTGTAAATTTGATAATTTGGTTTTGTCTTTCAGAAAATAATTGAATCTAAAATGATGTGTCTGTTAAAATGTGAGTGTAATGATAGCATTGTAGCTAACACAGCTATGCTAGTGTTGCTAAACTTGCTAACATTTGTGTTCTCCAGTCCCACTACTTAATGCTACATTGTTATACTGTGATATATGGCATCTAATATGTTGGACAAGTGTATTTGTAAGAAAGTGAATAAAGTGCTTGATAGCACTTTTTGCAGACACATGTTTTGTCAGAAATAGGTGAGAACAAACTAGGCTTATTAGTATCAACGCTACAGACACACAAGACATTGGCTTCCCAGTATGACTTACTAAAAGATCTTGTGAACAGATCTAGTCCAAGACACTATCAGAGAGGTATTTAAAACTGTTGAAAAATAGTAAAAGATATTGCTGTGTATACTATGAGCAGATCTAATGCTGTTTGAGTTGCTTGTGTGTGTGTTGAATTCACTGGGCAGTTAACACTGTTTGTATCATGTCACATTGTTTACACATTAAACACAGCTATCGTTCACCCAGCCAACACACCTCGTAGTACAAACAAGACATATCAGGATTTACCATTCCCAGCCACGGTGAACTCAACTGAACCGCTGCCGGGAACTACTCTGGCTTCCATGTTAAAAAATGAGTGCACGTAAGCGGTTACGTGTTGGATGAACATCTGCCAGATGGGTGTCGTCACGATGTAGCTGTCGGGAGGGTTGTTGTTTGTTTTGCCTTGCAAAATTTGGCCAGAGGATGCGCATACCAGCTGGAGTTAAAGGCCCCACGGGCAGGACACCGCCTTCTTCAAGACCTGAGGTCAGCAGAGTGACATGCCAAGCTTAAGGAGATTATAGCCTGCTACAGACCGACCGTGGAGCTGCCCTCTTCAGTGGCCACCAGCATGCATAACACATGGTCAATGTGTGCTGGCATTGTAGTAGTCAAGAGGTTAGTCTCGTTTCATAATCAGTGGTATATCAAGTCGCAAATTTGGGATTTATGCTCCATTAAAACTGTGGCAAGAGCATTGATTCAAGGGCTGCAGCTGTCGATTGTTTTAGTGATCGTGTAACCTACCGGTATTGATTATTTTGTTCGATTAATCGAGTAAAACAAACTTTATACCTCCATGCGTATTTCAGGGAAAAATTTTTAAATTAAAAAAAGTGTTTTGCTTGCCATAACCTTCATTCTTTTTGAATAAATGCACATTATCAACATTGAAATTATAATAAAAGTTAGCATTAATTAAAAAAAATGCTCTATCGCAGCAGCTGTGTGAAAACTGTGTCGACGTATTTAATGAGCCGGGCACTCTGGGCACTCTCAATTTTGATTGTTACAGTCATTAAGTGATTAATTAAAGAAACAAAATATAAATCAAAGCTTTTTTCTAATCAAATTAATTGATTTGATCGATGAATCATTGCAGCTCTAACTGTTTTGTCTTTTAAGTGCATTATTTGTTTGTACTTTGTGGTGGTGATGTTCCTATTGTTAGTCTTGACTACCACACTGACACATATAAGAAAACATTTGGTCTATTTGGTACCGGAGTCTATTTTGGGTGACAGTAGCTCCTTTTCGATCTAGTCCAAAAGCTGCAATGGACCAAAGTACGTAAAGTTGCTTCAGAGAATCCAGAGAACTACCAAGGTACCGTAGACACTAGGGATGTCCCGATCCGATATTTGGATCGGATCGGCCACCGATATTTGCCAAAAAATGCGTATCGGCAAGGCATGGGAAAATGCCGATCCAGATCCAGATAAAAAAAAAAACTCTGGTCCGTGTTTTCCAATGCACCAATTTAAATAATACATTCCACTTTTCTGCTGCTCCCTAATTTCCGTTCCGCATTTTCCAGCACACCTTCAACACATCCACAGGTCTGTGGATTCTCACGCAGTTGCTTTTAGCTGCTGGCATTACACGACAGGCTCTTCTCACTCTTTCCTGTGTCTCCCTCTCACAGACAGCAAGCGCACTTTCTTACACACGTCACATACTGTCACGACACACGTCACATACTGTCACGTCATACGTCACATACGTATACGTCCTCTCCCAGCAGAGAGGTAGCAGCATGGCTAACGTTAGCTGTGATGCTAGCGCAGCCGAGTGACCGACGTTCCCTCTAAGGTGCACGCCTGCGCAATTAGGCACTGCTCAAGCGTCCGCTGCGCACGGCAAATCTATGCCACGCACAACATCAAATAAAAAAATAAGCGCATAACAATTTTCGACACACGGACACGACAGAGAAAACAGTTTTCGTCATCATTGTTCAAATATTGTAACGTCTGTCGAGACGCTTATCTCCATTCGGTGCCACACACCCACACCATCAAAATGCTGAGGCAAAAATGTCCAGATCAACACCGTATGAAAAAATTTGTGATTTTTTTAGTTGTGATTTCCTTCTCTGCATGAACGTTTAAAAGTAGCATATATTAATGCAGTATGAAGAAGAATGTTTTAATGTAGACATGCAAGCCTTGAAAGAACATTTTGAAAATCAAGACTACATTTCCTGCAAATGGGTGCATTTCTATCCTATATTTTAACTTTAGATTTAGTCTCATATCAAACTCTTTTGGCTGTCTTTTTGACACTTACATCCGGCACCCCCCTCCACACCCTGGATTATAAATAATGTAAATAATTCAATGTGATTATCTTGTGTGATGACTGTATTATGATGATAGTATATATCTGATAGTATATATCTGTATCATGAATCAATTTAAGTGGACCCCGACTTAAACAAGTTGAAAAACTTATTGGGGTGTTACCATTTAATGGTCAATTGTACGGAATATGTACTTCACTGTGCAACCTACTAATAAAAGTCTCAATCAATCAATCAAAACACATAGAAGCATCATACTGCTGTGATTATATGCATCAAGTGTTCATTCAAGGCTAAGGCAAAATATCGAGATATATATCGTGTATCGCAATATGGCCTTAAAATATCGCAATATTAAAAAAAGGCCATATCGCCCAGCCCTAGTTTCAATGATGCCATTTCTGTTTGTCATGTATAATTTTGTCTATTTTGTGTTTATCCTTGAATAAACAGGTCAGTTTCTTGTTACCAACCGTTGTGTATTATTCAAACTCCCCTAATTCAGCTGGCTAGTTGTTATCAAGAGTACTAAAACCCTTTTCAACATGATTCTGACAACTATGTAGGCTAAATAACTTTAAACTTTAATACATGCTCGGATAGGCCAGTATCGGTCAGTATCGGTATCGGATCGGAAGTGCAAAAACAATATCGGTATCGGATCGGAAGTGCAAAAACCTGGATCGGGACATCCCTAGTAGACACTGGTACTGAACTCACTACTGCTCAAGATGCTTGTTTATGTGCAGCCTCCTCAATGCAGTATTTCTACCTGAAATAGATATCCATAGGTTCCTCATTGTGTGTTACTGTAATTCTGGTCAGTGTGTATAGCATGTTCAATAATAGAATTGAATATCCCCTCAGAGAGACAACAAATAGCCGTTGTCCTTCTCCTTTCTCTTATTAATGAGGCTTTTACAGGGGGTAACCTGAGCAAAGTGACTCACTGTACCTTGTTCAGACCAGTTCAAAACCATGTCTAATGATAAAAGGATATTTTTCACTCTGGCCTTTTCTTTACTTTGTCTTGAATGTGGCTTGAGAAGAAAGATTTGCGAGGGACAGACAACGATGCACGCCACAAACTATGACCCAGCGTCTCAGTATTTCCCATTACTGGCAATGTGGACGGATTGGTTAAGATTTCTGTGTTGTGTAGCGTCTACTGCATGTGTTTGGACATATCTGCAACCCCGATTGTATAAAGAAAAGCACAATGAGTCAGTGTTTGCTCCATCTGCTCCTTGTCAAACATGGGATGAGGGGAGAAAAGGACGCAAACTCACTGACGGTAATGGAGGACTATCACTGCAAGCATCAGTGGTGTCTATTTTCCAGGTGTCATGTTGAAATACCACAAGTTTCCCAAGGGAGGCGATCAGGCTATTGCTTCAGATTGTCACAGTACATGGTGGAATTCCCCTCAATAAACCGTAGCTCCTTAATGCCGGAAGCACTCATGCAATCCTCGACAATAACGCTACCACCACCATGCTATGTAGGCAAAACACAATTATCTCGCTACTCATTTGTTGCGCCAGCCTTTAAAGGAATAATAACTTTGTGTTGGGTCATTTGTAAGTGGATAATGAATCTGTACTGCTATACAAGCTGTTTACTTTAGAGTAGTCAGTGTTTAACATTGTCCCTTGAAAAGATCATTTTAACAACCAGCATCCTCTGCAATGGAAATTTGTTTTTGCTTTATTTCTTTGGTCAGTTTCTGAAAAAAATAGACCTGTTACGCAAATCACAAACCCACAACAGAGGAAGCTTGTTCTTAGGAAAATATTCAATATTCAAGATTCAAGATTCAAGATGATTTATTGTCAATTCTTAACATGCACAAGACACATAAGAACTGAAAAGTACATTTTCGGCACAGTCCCACTAAGATACTAAAATATACACAGTAATAAGATCAAATGTGAGGGTTTTTGGGAGGTACAGTGCTTATTATTGGTAATGCAAACCGGAATAAAAGACTCTGTCAGTGCTGCATAGCCTCAACATGTAGATATGGCACTGGCATTGTTGAGCCACATGCTTAAAGAGCCTGCAGGCAAAGTTCTTCTGCATGCTTCTATTGGACTCACTGTTCCTATTAGCTAACTGGCAAATGAAAATAAACCTTGTGCAAGCTGACTCGACATTCTTTGCTTGGACCGGTTTCTTGTATGCCAATTCCTACATTAAAAGGGAACCTATGATGAATCTTGTCTTTTCTGGCTTAAATATGTTCCAATGTTGGATACTCATGTTAAACTAAGCCAACGCGTCAAATCATAAGATTCATGAATTTTGGCGTGAGCTGGTTTTGGATGCCTACGTTCACGGTTTTGCAGTCTGGCTACGTTGTGATGTCACAGCGAGGTGGACGTACTTATTTGGACATTGAGTCAAGCTCTCAGCCAGAGGGGGCGGACCTCTTCCCCCTCTGCTTCAGGCTATGCATAATACGCATGATAACACAAGACATGCGACAAGTGTGCAGGTTTGTTTTTTTCAATATCAATTTATTTGGAACATTCAAAATTTTACAAACATATGTTTGCCTAAATGGTTAGGTGTCCAAAAGGAGTGTGTTGAAAGCAGAGCTTGTCTAGTCCCACCCAAGTGCCATAAGGAACATTTTAAGCAAGCCAATTGAACCCCATTAGGTGTACCTAATATAATGACCAGGTGAATCTATATATATGTTTATTTTTGAGCATATGTGGGGGGGATATACATGTATATTTAATCAGTGTATGTTTTCAAAAGATAAATTATGATACTTTTAGAGAGGGTGAGACGTGGTTTCATTTGCAATCTGGGAGCGCATCCAAAAACTAACATCTTGAAGACAAACTTAAAAAAACAACTTACAAAAGTGACTGTGGAGCAAAATTTACACCAAAGCATATTAGCTCCACCACAAGGACGTGTTTTAAATGTAGACGAATATCATCATAGGTCCCATTTAATAGTCACTTGTACTCATTATCATGGGGCAAGGCTTTGTTCCCACTGTTCATACTTTTCTCTTTCAGAGCTGGGAAGCCTCCAAAGCACAGTCCAGAATACAAAACGGCAGATTGTTGCCGTGGGATAAGCTGGTTGAAGACAAGAGAAACATCTTGTGCTGTGCCTAATTACGTCCCCTCTAAAGGTTGTGCAATTTTCTCAGGCTTCAGACACAGAGCTTGATTGGAAAGGAAGGAGAAGTCGGGATGGACCACATTTGCTTGATTGCACAGCGTGAACAACTCAATTGTTGGCTTTTGACCTTCTTATAATGTTCAGTATTCATTCAAAAAGGCTCCGAAAGATGTAATTTGCTAATTGGCTTTAAATGAAACCAGACGGTAAAACCAGCATGCATGTACGTACAGCTCTTCGGGGCATGCTAACAGAAAATGGAACACATTTTCCTAATTCATCTGGTGACCCAGATTGAATCTCCTGTGACCTCCCACAACCACAGAAACCTGACCCATTCTTTGCTAAAAACATTTTGGACTAATCTGCCATTGTTTTTAAGTATTACATATGAACTGTTTTGCAACATGTTTTATCACGTTGTTGTTCATTTATTTGTGGTGGCCTTTCACCAATAAATTTGGACTACCCCAATTATTAGAGATGTCCGATAATATCGGCAGATAAATGCTTTAAAATGTAATATCGGAAATTATCGGTATCGGTTTCAAAAAGTAAAATTTATGACTTTTTAAAATGCCGCTGTGTACACGGACGTAGGGAGGAGTACAGAGCGTCAATAAACCTTAAAGGCACTGCCTTTGGGTGCCGGCCCAGTCACATAATATCTACGGCTTTTCACACACACACACAAGTGAATGCCATGCATACTTGGTCAACAGCCATACAGGTCACACTGAGGGTGGCCGTATAAACAACTTTAACAATGTTACAAATATGCGCAACACTGTGAACCCACACCAAACAAGAATGACAAACACATTTTGTGAGAACATCCGCACCGTGACACAACATAAACACAACAGAACAAATACCCAGAACCCCTTGCAGCACTAACTCTTCCGGGACGCTACAATATACACACCCCGCTATCCCCTATCCCCCCCCCATACACCTCAACCCCACCCCCCAACCCCGCCCACCTCAACCTCCTCATGCTCTCTCAGGGAGAGCTTGTCCCAAATTCCAAGCTGCTGTTTTGAGGCATGTTAAAAAAAATAATGCACTTTGTGACTTCAATAATAAATATGGCAGTGCCATGTTGGCATTTTTTTCCATAACTTGAGTTGATTTATTTTGAAAAACCTTGTTATATTGTTTAATGCATCCAGCGGGGCATCACAACAAAATTAGGCATAATAATGTGTTAACTCCACGACTGTATATATCGGTATCGGTTGATATCGGAATCGGTAATTAAGAGTTGGACAATATCGAAATATCGGATATCGGCAAAAAAGCCATTATCAGACATCTCTACCAATTATATTTGGCGCAACATGTTGCTCATAAACACATAATAATGGGACCGTCTGTGAACGCAGCTTGGCATCATAACTCAAACAGAAGAGGACGTTGTAACTCCACTTCCTAAATGGTAAATGGGTTATACTTGTATAGCGCTTTTCTACCTTTTTTTAAGGAACTCAAAGCGCTTTGACACTATTTCCCCATTCACACACACATTCACACACTGATGGCGTGTGGGATCTATCATACAAAACCAACTTTTGCAATTTCTCATACAAAGTAGCGTATATTTCGAACTTAATCTGACAGTAGAGTCCCTTTGGAAGTGCTAAAAACTACAACAAAGATGGCGGGGTGAAGGCGCTGTCAAAGTGGAGCCACTTGAATAAGACCACCCACAAAACAGCGCATCCTGAAGAGACGGTCAGAAAACAGGTTGAAGATGGTCTGCAAAACATAATCTATGCAAAATTCTGACCAAAGAACCATCATTACATGTTATGTAGACCACAAAGAAGAGTTTTAAATGTAGAAAAAAAATAATTATATTACCCCTTTAAGACATCTTTTTAGCACTTGGTCTAATAAGAAGACGTACTGTAGTAGGAGCAGGGATCAGTGATACGAAATAAATTGCTACATTTAGCAAGTCATCAGACCCCTTTAGGTTATCTTTTCCCGCCAAAATTTTTGGCCCAGTTTACACTGCACACCAAATATGATTCCTTTTGCCCTCAAGTGGCACAGATCAGATTTTTTTCCGCCAGTCTAAACGCTCCAAAGTGCCGTACCCATATCTGCAGCAGGTCTCCAAGGTGAACTGCCTCTGGCATGTTAGAATATCTGATATTTTCACATCAGATTCAGGCCACATCAGGAGGTAGTCTGATGTGGCCTGTGTCGACGTCCCACTGGGGTGAGTTTTTCCTTGCCCTTATGTGGGATCTGAACCGAGGATGTCGTTGTGGCTTGTGCAGCCCTTTGAGACACTTGTGATTTAGGGCTATATAAATAAACATCGATTGATTGATTGATTGAATCCGATTGGAATCTGATCATTTCAAAAGTGACTTCAGTCTTAACGCAATGCGACTTTTACGTCAGCTTTGGGCGAGCTACGTCATTCGGCTGCGCGGGGAAAGACGCTGCCTGCCAGCGGAAATAGATACTTCATCACAACATCCGGTTTCAGCGAGAATATAGTTTTTTCTATGACCAAATTTTTAGTGCATCACTAGTCAATAGTGCACAAATAATAGGCTATATGTAATATAGATATATAAATATTTTGATTCCGAAAGAATAGTGATTGCTGAAGGACCGGAATTGATGGCTCTGCGTATTTGGCTACATGTTTGGCTACATGTTACGTAAGTTGTGTGGTAAGTGAGTTGAAAAATAAAGCTGATGTTGATCCACACTGATGTCCGTGACTCCTCTACTTAACTCCCATAAAAAGATTATAACCATTTTCTTGGATAAAAAAGAAAGTAAAACAATATAAAAACAATTACATAAAAAATTGTAATTAATGAAAATGTTAGAGGACCAGCAGCACACAAAATCGTGTGTGCTTCAGGGACTGTGTCCCTTGCAGTCTGTGTTGTTCTATGTTGTGGGAACCAAAATATTGGTAGCAGAAACAAACAACCCCTTTTGTGTGAGTGGGTGGGGATGAGTGTGAATGGGGGAGGGAGGTTTTTTTGGGTTGGTGCACTAATTGTAAGTGTATCTTGTGTTTTTTTATGTTGATTTAATAAAAATAAAAAATAAAAATAAAATATATACCATATATATATATATATATATATATATATATATATATATATATTTATACTGTATCTATTCATACATTATATTATTTTATTTTCACGTAAACAAAACCCACTTTTATTTTATTTTGTCGTAGTAGTAGCGACTTCCTTGTTCATTGACGGAATCCGGTCAACTTCCTTCGTTTTCGCTTCATTGAACTGCGCATGCAAGTGACATCGAGGCCACATTAGAGCCACATTGGGGCCTGTGCCCGTTTATACTAGAGTCTGATAAAGATCACCTTTTACTTGAGGTGTAAACAGCTGGAAATAATACAATTTAGAAAAAAATTTATTTGATCCACTTTAGCCTGCAGTGTAAACGTGGTCCTAGTGACCCTTTCTGGTCTATTTGGACCCTATTGGATACCAACGTAAAAGCCCGAGTACAAGCTGCGGGTCCTGTCGTGGGCACCTCCGTGATATAAATCGGTCACAGGTTTGTGACAATAAAAAAAGAAACAAGTGACAAAATAATACATTTGCATTTCATTGTTATTTTCACTGACTTATCATGTTTGTCATTTATTGTTTTTATAGACCGGGAGTGCCCATTGTGTCAGTAGATTGCCAGTCACATTAAAAAAAAATAGACCTAAAAATTAGCGGTCATCAATCTTCACCAACACGTCACTTTCGTCACTTGATTGACATTCACGGCATCACAGGGTCTTGTCAGATGACGCTGGCTGCTGCGAGCTCATTATTAAGAAAAAATTACCGACAGGAAGGCCAGAAACACTTTTTATTTCAACAGACTCTAGCGCCGTACCTGCCGTCAAAAGCCTAAAGACCGACTGCACAGTTCCTATCTTCACAATAAAAGTGCTGCTCCATCCTGCCTGCGCTAACAAAATAAAAGTCTCAGAAAGCTGGCGTACACAAGTTAGCAAGCTACGGAGTTTGCCGCCAATGTATTTCTTGTAAAGTGTATAAAAAGGAGTATGGAAGCTGGACAAATAAGATGCCAAAAACCAACCACTTTCATGTGGTATTGGACAGAAAGGAGGATTTTTTTTCTCCTCCATTCGAAAATGTGGATGTTATCAGCACTACAGTCTGATTCTAATCAATGCAAGTCATCAGAATCAGGTAATACACCAACTTATATTGTTGTCTTCATGAAAGAAAGGAATCTATATGTGTTAAACATGCTTGTATTACCATTAAACACCTTTAACTTGTTAACAAAAAACGTCTTTCATAAATAAATAAATATAAATGATATATATGAATGAGGTAGATCCCCTCCACTTGGTCAATTGAAAAGTAGCTCGCCTGCAGAAAAAGTGTGGGCACCCCTGTTACAGACCTTTTTTTCATGACAAAAAATGAGATAACTAATCAAAACAAAAGCATGATAACAAAAACTATGACAAAAATATTTGAGAGCTTCTGGAACCAATAAAATGAAACAAAAAAGTTGACGTTAAATGAAGTGTTAGGAAAGTAACACTTTAAGTAACACTTGAGCAAAACAACTGAAATCCATGTATATACTATGATACATTTTTAGTCTACTTTATACCTTTTGTTTTCGCCCTCTTTTTGTGCCCTTGTGTACACGATCCTTTCCATCCTTATCCTTTGTAACTGAGCTACTGTGTGGAGCAATTTCCCTTGTGGATCATTAAAGTTTGTCTAAGTCTAAGTCAAGGGTGTCAAACTCATTTTAGATCGGGAGCCACATGGACAAAAATGTACACTCAAGTGGGCCGGACTGGTAAAATCGCGGCACGATAACTTAAAAATAAAGACAACTTCAGATTGTTTTCTTTGTTTAAAAATAGAACAAGCACATTCTGAAAATGTACAAAACATAATGTTGTTGGTTTTTTTTTACACTTACATGTTGCGTTTAATAATATTCTATCTTTATCATTATTTACACTTTCTGAATAAATTATGTGATAATGTTCATCAGTCAACTCATTGGTGTTACTTTTCAATCTATCAAGATAAAAAATAATATCAAAATCAAATTACAGGACGTTATTTATGTAGTTTTTGCTAATTTTCCTCCACTGGTGCACTAACATGTGGTTTATTTTGTACATATGTAGCATCATCTACAAAGATACAAAGAATTGCTCTTGCGCCATCTAGCGGACACATTTAGAACAGCTGTTTCTTTCATTCAAAAATTTCAGGTTAATTTTTATACTTAGCAAACTCATCCCGCGGTCCGGATAAACCCTGTTCGCGGGCCTAATCCAGCCCTGGGGCAGTAAATTTGACACCCCTGGTCTAAGTCATTCCCACAGTATGATGTTCAGCGCTGATGGACACTGAGAAAATGTATGCATGTGCAGGTGACTGACCTGGATCTCCTCGTAGGCCTCGTCGATAGTGGTGACCTGGTGCTGTTCGTGAAGCGCCGGCTCGTCACAGAAGAAGCACACCAGGCTTTTGTCGGTGAGACAGAAGAGCTTGACCTTCTCGTGGTCCTTGCAGGGGTACGGGCTCCTCTGAGCGTTGAGGATGGCGTCCAGGGGGAACGCCGAGTAGCGCTCCACAATGTTGGAGAGCTTGAGGCTGGGGGACAACAGTGGGTCGGCGAAGGTGCGTCGGCACTCGGGGCAATCGCGCGCTCCGTGGGGCTCCTGCCGGCTCCAGTGCTCGGTGATGCACTTGCGGCAGAAGTAATGCTCGCAGCCGAAGCTGACTGGGTCCTGGTAGATGCTCAGGCAGATGGAACAGAGGAGCTCGTCCTTCAGGCAGCAAGCCATTTGCAAAAAAAGGGGACACTCTGGAGCGCTTTAATCCTCAGCAGTGTAAAGATCTACTGGCATTCTTCAGCAGTGTGGGACTCCTCGGGCTTTCTGGGGTCTCTGTTTGAAGACAGAAATATCACAAGTATCATCACTGGAACTACGTTTACACTGCAGACTGAAGTGGCCCAAATCGGATTTTCTCAAAATCTGATTTTTTCAAAATCGGATTTTTTTCCAGCCGACTGCATATATTTTACTGCAAGTAAAATGTGATCTTTATCAGACTCCAGTGTAAACTCGCACACGCCTCAATGTGGCCTCATTGTCAATTGCATGCGCAGTTCGATAAAGTGAAAACAAAGGAAGTTGACCAGATTCCGTAAATAAACAAGGAAGTCACTACTACTACTACAAAATAAAATAAGTCTCCACATCTTAAAAATGTGTGTTTTATGTGAAAAAAATTAATATAATGTATGAATTAGTGTTGTCCAGATACCAATATTTTGGTACCGGTACCAAAATTATTTCGATACTTTTCAGTACTTAGATACTTTTCTAAATAAAAGGGACCACAAAAAATTGCATTATTGGCTTTATTTTAACAAAAATAATCTTACGATACATTGACATATGTTTCTTATTGCAATTTAGTCCTTAAATAAAATAGATAAATAAAATAACACAACTTGTCTTTTATTAGTAAGTAAGCAAACAAAGACTCCTAATTAGTCTGCTGACATATGCAGTAACATATTGTGTCATGTTCCATTCTATTATTTTGTCAAAATTATTAAGGACAAGTGGTAGATAATTAATTATTAATCTATTTGTTAATTTACTGTTAATATCTGCTTACTTTCTCTTTTAACATGTTCTATCTACACTTCTGTTAAAATCTAATAATCATTTATTCTTCTGTTTTGGATTCTTTACATTAGTTTTGGATGATACCACAAACTTGGGTATCAAGTAGTTACAGGATCATACATTGGTCATATTCAAAGTCCTCATGTGTCCAGGGACATATTTCCTGAGTTTATAAACATAATATACATTTTAAAAAAATGAAAGAAGATGTGATGCCAAAAAATATTGACGTAATCATAGTAATATCGACTAGATATACTATTGGACTTGGTATCATTATAGTAGATGTTAGGTGCAGATCCACCAATGGCGTTTATTTACATTTTGACGCCGGTGAACTATGGTGTGTAGTGAAGCATGTTAAGCTATTCCTCGTCCTGCAGTGATGATACTTATAAGAAACGTACTTTATTTGTCGCCATGGAGGCGAGGATTAGTGATTTAGAAGTAGCTAAAACACTGCCGGCTGGGACAGGACGTTAGCCGTTAGCTAGCAAGCCATGTCTTAAAGCACCTCTTCCGGTGGGCATTTCAGTGTTATAACTTCACCTTTATCGTTAGTTTTTAAGCCAAAATGCGTTCGTTCTCCCTTTAATGTCTACACACTGTGTCTGTAAATACTCCGTGATTGTGCGCTACCGAACATGCTCCTCTGCTCGTAAATGGGTGCCATGTCATCTGCTGGTGTCGGTCCACTCTGTTTCCTGCGATCCAGGGTCAACGCAGCCGTCTACCAGCAAGTTTTAGAGCACTTCATGCTTCCTGCTGCTGACCTGCTCTATGGAGATGGAGATTTCAAGTTCCAACAGGACTTGGCGCCTGCACACAGCGCAAAATCTACCCGTGCCTGGTTTACGGACCATGGTATTTCTGTTCTAAATTGGCCCGCCAACTCCCCTGACCTTAGCCCCATAGAAAATCTGTGGGGTATTGTGAAAAGGAAGATGCAGAATGCCAGACCCAAAAACACAGAAGAGTTGAAGGCCACTATCAGAGCAACCTGGGCTCTCATAACACCTGAGCAGTGCCAGAAACTCATCGACTCCATGCCACGCCGCATTAACGCAGTAATTGAGGCAAAAGGAGCTCCAACCAAGTATTGAGTATTGTACATGCTCATATTTTTCATTTTCATACTTTTCAGTTGGCCAACATTTCTAAAAATCCCTTTTTTGTATTAGCCTTAAGTAATATTCTAATTTTGTGACAAACGGAATTTTGGATTTTCATTTGTTGCCACTTCAAATCATCAAAATTAAATGAAATAAACATTTGAATGCATCAGTCTGTGTGCAATGAATAAATATAATGTACAAGTTACACCTTTTGAATGCAATTACTGAAATAAATCAAGTTTTTCAAAATATTCTAATTTACTGGCTTTTACCTGTATATGTCACACTGGAGTATAAGTCGCATTTTTGGGGGAAATTTAATTGATAAAATTCAACACCAAGAATAGACATTTGAAAGGCAATTTAAAAAAAATAAAGAATAGTGAACAACAGGCTGAATAAGTGTACGTTATATGAGGCATAAATAATAATAAATAATATTATTTGATATTTTACGGTAATGTGTTAATAATTTCACACATAAATCGCTCCAGAGTATATGTCGCACCCACGGCCAAACTATGAAAAAAACTGCGACTTATAATCCGAAAAATACGGTAAACGGGAATTGAAGCTTCATCATAGCAGGGCGGTCCAAAGTGCAACGCGTGGGCCATTTCAAACCAGCATCTTGTTTTTTGTTTTTTTTATTGGCCCTTGCCATAATCTAAACCAGGGTTTTTCAACCTTTTTTGAGGCGAGGCACATTTTTTGTGTTGAAAAAAATCCGGGGGCACACCACCAGCAGAAAACATTAAAAAATTAAACTCAGTTGACAGTAAAAAGTCGTTGTCGCAATTGTTGGATAGGATTTTAAACCATAACCATCACTATAACTCAAAGTACTGTCACAACCTGTCACATCACGCCGTGACTTATTTTGACTTATTTGGGGTTTTCCTGTGTGTAGTGTTTTAGTTCTTGTCTTACGCTTCTATTTTGGTGGCTTTTTCTGTTTTTTTGGTATTTTCCTGGAGCAGTTCCATGTCTTCCTTTGAGCGAGATTTCCCGTATAAACTTTGTTTTAGCAATCAAGGATATTTCGGTTGTTTTTATCCTTCTTTGTGGGGACATAATTGATTGTCACGTCATGTTGGGATGTACTTTGTGGACGCCGTCTTTGCTCCACAGTAAGTCTTTGCTGTCGTCCAGCATTCTGTTTTTGTATACTTTGTAGCCAGTTCAGTTTTAGTTTAGTTCTGCATAGCCTTCCCTGAGCTTCAATGCCTTTTCTTAGGGGCACTCACCTTTTGTTTATTTTTGGTTTAAGCATTAGACACCTTTTTACCTGCACGCTGCCTCCCGCTGTTTCCGACATCTACAAAGCAATTAGCTACCGGCTGCCACCTACTGATATGGAAGAGTATTACACGGTTACTCTGCCGAGGTCTAGACAGCACAGACACTAAACAACAACACATCATTTGCAGACTATAATTACTGGTTTGCAAAAAAATATTTTTAACCCAAATAGGTGAAATTAGATAATCTCCCACGGCACACCAGACTGTATCTCACGGCATACTAGTGTGCCACGGCACAGTGGTTGAAAAACACTGATCTAAACAATAAACCTAAGTATCATCACTTTGAACAATGATAAAGTGTTAACGTTTTCTTCAAATGGCTTAGCATCTGCACATGTGGCAGCCTGCTACAAATAAATTGGGGCCACAATTAAAAAATGTGGCCTCCATGTTTTTGCAGACACCTTTTTAAAACCTTTTATTTTGGATGTGTCATGTCAGCTTCCGGTTGTGCTTAGGTTATGATCGCTGATTGCTATCGGTGCAGAATTAATTGGCGATGTGAGTTTTTATGGCTTCAGAAATGTTTGGTTGAAGCATTAATGGCTTCTCCTCAGTGTGTGTGATGTTTTATTAATGTTCTGATCTCAGAGGGGGAATGACAGCTGTGTTTCTTTCGTAATCTGACTGCTATACGAATGAGCTAATATGACCAACCTACAAATGCTGATTTAAGATTACAGTTTAAATGACACTCAAGCATATTTATTACCAATGTAAATACCAATATGCACTTTATACGAATAAAAGAGGTAGATACTAGACCACAAAATAATAACATATTGTCCTTGTGTGTTTCGGATACTAAACTTAGGTATTTGGTGTCTGTTATTATAGCCAATTATGCAAATTAGACGATGGCATCGTCTCGGCCACAGCAAACTAGCGCCACGGATGGGATGGCAATTTTGTGGGAAACAAAAAACTGCCTCCAATATTGGACTGTTTTTAGCGTGATGACGATTTCAAAGTGAACCTGCATTATCCATTATTTCTGGATGTAAAAAAAAGTTTCGACACCCGTCATGTAGCTTTAGCAACAACACAGTTTGGTCAGCGATTACCCAAGTTATCTTAAGTGAGAGTGCAATGTAACGTCATCTGCGTCAGGGACATTTCAATGCAAAACATCACATGAATATGTGGGGTAAAACCGTGGATTTTATTCATATTCTATCAGTTTTGTGAAGAACTTAAGCGTACAGTGTTTACAAGATGTATGGAGGAAGTATGAATGCATTCATTCATTATTATTTACTAAGTTATTACAGTAGAAACTTGATTTACCAACCCCTCACTGTACAAACATTTCGATTTATGAACCACAGACTGCACCTAGCAGGCACAAGACATTAAACCAACATTGGGAACTTGTTGAATTAGGTCCTGACGTTGAGCAACTCAAACATAACGTTGAAACAACATGCTTTTTGATGACGTTTAATGTTGGGTTGTGACTAGGGCTGGGCGATATTTTTTAGCCATGTCACGATACACTATATATATCTCGATATTTTGCCCTAGCCTTGAATTAACACCTGATGCATATAATCACAGCAGTATGATGATTCTATGTGTCTACATTAAAACATTCTTGTTCATACTGCATTAATATACAGGTAAAAGCCAGTAAATTAGAATATTTTGAAAAACTTGATTTATTTCAGTAATTGCATTCAAAAGGTGTAACTTGTACATTATATTTATTCATTGCACACAGACTGATGCATTCAAATGTTTATTTCATTTAATTTTGATGATTTGAAGTGGCAACAAATGAAAATCCAAAATTCCGTGTCACAAAATTAGAATATTACTTAAGGCTAATACAAAAAAGGGATTTTTAGAAATGTTGGCACGGGTAGATTTTGCGCTGTGTGCAGGCGCCAAGTCCTGTTGGAACTTGAAATCTCCATCTCCATAGAGCAGGTCAGCAGCAGGAAGCATGAAGTGCTCTAAAACTTGCTGGTAGACGGCTGCGTTGACCCTGGATCTCAGGAAACAGAGTGGACCGACACCAGCAGATGACATGGCACCCCAAACCATCACTGATGGTGGAAACTTTACACTAGACTTCAGGCAACGTGGATCCTGTGCCTCTCCTGTCTTCCTCCAGACTCTGGGACCTCGATTTCCAAAGGAAATGCAAAATTTGCATGGTTGGGTGATGGTTTGGGGTGCCATGTCATCTGCTGGTGTCGGTCCACTCTGTTTCCTGAGATCCAGGGTCAACGCAGCCGTCTACCAGCAAGTTTTAGAGCACTTCATGCTTCCTGCTGCTGACCTGCTCTATGGAGATGGAGATTTCAAGTTCCAACAGGACTTGGCGCCTGCACACAGCGCAAAATCTACCTGTGCCTGGTTTACGGACCATGGTATTTCTGTTCTAAATTGGCCCGCCAACTCGCCTGACCTTAGCCCCATAGAAAATCTGTGGGGTATTGTGAAAAGGAAGATACAGAATGCCAGACCCAAAAACGCAGAAGAGTTGAAGGACACTATCAGAGCAACCTGGGCTCTCATAACACCTGAGCAGTGCCAGAAACTCATCGACTCCATGCCACGCCGCATTAACGCAGTAATTGAGGCAAAAGGAGCTCCAACCAAGTATTGAGTATTGTACATGCTCATATTTTTCATTTTCATACTTTTCAGTTGGCCAACATTTCTAAAAATCCCTTTTTTGTATTAGCCTTAAGTAATATTCTAATTTTGTGACACACGGAATTTTGGATTTTCATTTGTTGCCACTTCAAATCATCAAAATTAAATGAAATAAACATTTGAATGCATCAGTCTGTGTGCAATGAATAAATATAATGTACAAGTTACACCTTTTGAATGCAATTACTGAAATAAATCAAGTTTTTCAAAATATTCTAATTTACTGGCTTTTACCTGTATGCTCATTTTAAACTTTCATGCAGAAAGGGAAATCACAACTAAGTCAATTTACCAAAAGTGTATTAATTAAACAGTTATTAAACAGTGGCAAAAACATTCATGTCATTTCAAAACAGAACGTGCAAGATTGTCAGAGACATTTTAAAACAAGCTATTAGTGCACGTTTGTGCATGATGTCACTAAGATGACATATCAAAACAACACTAAATTAAAGTGCACTTTTTGTACAGAACGCAACTACAATAAAGTGCACTTTTGTGCATGATGTCACACAAGATATTTCAATAACTGTCAAATAAAAATGAGCTGCATAATAGGAAATAAAATGGTTTATGTCCTTCACTATGTGGTAGGTTCCTGCGGACGTTATCTCCTTAAGTTGTTGACTAATTCTTTCATATGGTGTTGATCTGGAAATGGTTACTTGGGCATTTTGTTGGTGTGGCACCGAACGGAGATGTTGACATGCGGAGTTTCAAGCACTCACGGGTGACTTTTCAAATGATGCTACACATTAGCAGTGGTGCTACTTTTTGTAGCAACGCTTTTGCCGCATACTTGTTCGACATCTTCCCGCTTGAAGCCAAACCACCGCCAGACGATGGACCCCGTGCTGTTTTTCTTAGGAATTAATTCTTCCTTCATTTGTTACCAGATTCGCACCTTCTTTCTCTCGTATTACCACTCGCACCACTCCGCTAGCATCACAGCTAATGTTACCCATGCTGCTACCTCTCTGCTCAGCGAGGGCGTATGACGCGACAGTATGTGACGAAGGTGCGCTTGTTTTAAGTCTCTGTGAGAAGGAGAGACAAGAAAGTGTGAAAAAAGCCTGAAGTGTAATGCCCGCAGCTAAAAGCAACTGTGTGAGAACATATACTCGAATATCACGATATAGTCATTTTCTATATTGCACAGAGACAAACTCGCGATATATTGAGTATATCAATATATCACCCAGCCCTAGTTGTGACGTTGATTTGACCATTGACATTTGGTCATTTCCCAACCATCAAAACTATGAATGAACACATGTGGAGTTATGTACTTAACAAAAAAGGTGAAATAACTGAAAACATGTTTTATAATCTAGATTCTTCAAAATAGCCACCCTTTGCTCTGATTACTGCATTGTACACTCTTGGCATTCTCTCGATGAGCTTCAAGATGTAGTCACCTGAAATGGTTTTCACTTCAAAGGTGCCATAGTTTTGATGTCTTCAGTGACAATCTACAATGTAAATAGTCATGAAAATAAAGAAAACGCATTGAAATGATAAGGTGTGTCCAAACTTTTGGCCTGTACTGTATGTCGTATTTATAGAGAAATTTGGTTAATTTCTTGGTACAGCAAGGGGAAAAATTGCGTAGCATTTAATAAGTTCTGCTTCTTCATACTCCTTATCGGACAGGTTGAGTTGTTTGTATCGTGTCGCTGTGACGTCATTCGTGCCCACGGGAATCAAAAAGGGCATTGTTTACAAAACTAGTGTCGGAGGCAGATATTTTCATATATCCGTATTTAAGTGTTACTTCTTTATTTTCATAATCATATTACAAAACAGCTAGTGTTTTTCTTTCAATTGTGGTCTTTTGGTTGTCTGCAAATACTGTGTGCTAACCTTGAATATGGAATGTAAGGAGGAGAGATAATCCTTCTCCTTATCTCTTCTTGTGTCCAGCTGCGGAGGATAATGGGCATGTGTTTGGGCTGGAAAGACAAGACAGCGAGGGTGGGAGGGAGAGAGACTTTATAGAATAGAAGGTTTCCATATTTTAGAGCAGACCATCTTAGCTGCGCGATTGAATGTTCTATGCTGGACTGGTCTCATTATATCTACAAAGCTTTGCAAATATATTACAAAATACCTATTCTGTCTCTGGTGGTTCTTCTACTCAGCTTTAAGTGTCGTAAAGAGCTTGGGAGCGACCAGAAACTTGAATTCCCTGGGAGGAACAACTGGTCCAAAACGCAACACTAGCCAAATGTTCCAAGGAATCCAAACACTGTTAACCGGTTCTCAACAAGAACCTGTTCCAATTCTTATTAAACCAAGTGATGTTCCTGGTATCAAGCATGTTTAAAATAAACAGCATCATTTTGGCCAACAATGCCAAACATTTGGTTTCAGTTGAGCTCACCATTGTGCAGTTTTGAAACAGAAAACCAATTTAAGGTAACAGGCCGATGAAGTCAACAAAGAAAAAGAGGAAGATGATACAGTAAACACAAAGACAACAATGGAGGACGTCCAGCATGTGGTGTTCTGTGTGGGGTCATATTGTCACAAGTTACTCCTGTAAAATACAGCATTTGTCCACTTATGCCTTTTATGAACATGGCAAAAAGAGACGTGACTGCAACTCAAAGTACTATTTATGCAACTTTTAACATTATCTTAAGGATGTTCTAAAAATCCACACACAAAGTAAATACAGAACATAAAGTATTGCTAACATCTGGGGGATGTAACCCTTTAAAAAAGCCAGGTATGTTTTTAGAAGAAAAAAAACCTACAATGATAACTGAGTAATAAAAACACACATTTTAAGCCACACTGTATATTGCGATAGTCGACATAGCTCCATGATAAATGTAAAATGCAGCTTAAAATGCTACTTGCATACGAGTACACTCGATGTCAGTCAAAAAACAATGTCATTTAAATGATTCATTTCAATTAATTTCATTTAAACAGAAAGTGTATCAAGTTTCTTCTCAAAAGTCAAAAAAATACCCTCTACTTCTAAACTGTCCACTTCTTATACTGCCTTGCTCACCACTAACGGCAACACTCTGCGGAGCGAAGATGCGGAAGTCCTGCTTGATTTATAATCGGCCCAAAACCTGACTTTAAAACAATAGAAAATAACATTTTTAATTTAAATTATTTTTCTCTTTGTTATCTATATTTTGACATTAAAAATCGATATGTAGTTAGAAAAAGTATACAAAAAAAACCTTTAAAACAATAAAAAATACAATTTATACTTAAAATGTTCTAATTTTTATTTTTTTAAATGAAATGTTACATTGAAATTATTTTTCTCTTTTTTTAATCTATATTTATACATTGAAAATCAATATATAATCAAAAAAAAGTATACAAAAAAACTGACTAAAACAATAAAAAATAAAATTTTACATTAAAATTATTTTTCTTTTTTATATGTATTTAGACATTAAAAATCAATATATCGTTAGAAAAAGTATACAAAAACCTGACTTTAAAACAATAAAAATTAGTTTTCAAATTAAAATATTTTTTCTCTTTATGATCTATATTTAGACATTAAAAAACGATATTTAGAAAAAGTAGACAAAAAACTGACTTTAAAACAATAAATACAATTTCAAATTAAAATGATTTCTCTCTTTTTTATCTACATTTTGAAATTGAAAATCAATATAGTAAGAAAAATTATACCAAAACCTGACATTAAAACAATAAAAAAATTAAATGTATACTTAAATGTTCTCATTTTTATTTTTTTTATCTATATTTAGGAAACTAAATTCGATATATTGTGAGAATATAATGCCAAATCGATATTTCCCCCACACACTTACCATTTCAGTCGCAAGGCAAAAAACAGTAAAAGAAAAATTGTGCTCCATGCTAGGAAAAGGAAAAAAATAGCGCCATATAGTGGATAAATATAATAAAAATAGAAAGACAGTCCTCCAAGTTGAAACGTTCAAATAAAGGATTAGTTAAGACAAGATAAACGTGGCATCAAATACAAACTTTTTAAATCCGACATTTTTTTCCAGGAAGAGCAAAATAATATTTTTTATGTCTAGCATTGCCAGTTTGGGATAATTTGTATTAACAAAAAAATTATTTTAAGCATACGGTGGCGTATTAATTTCACAGGTGCATCACAAAGGTTGCTTTTCTCATCAAAAACACTACTAATCATAGCAGACTTCATGAGAGACAACAACTACTTTGGGACAAATGGTGATCCAGAGCCTTGTATTTTTGAGCCTGAATATACAGAGGTTGAGCTACAAGTTTTAGAACCTCTGCTAAATAGATCCAGCTTTAGTGAAACACTAAGCATTATGCAGCAGTATTGCTAAGTGCTAAACATGAACTATGAACATAATAAAATAATTACTTACTGTACAATGTCTGCTCTCACTAGGATATTTATACCTACCAGTTTAGATGAAGAATTGATCATAATGCTCATGAGCGTCTTTTTGTGTCTTTCTTGCCATCTCCATGTCTAATTTGGATGTCAAAGTTGACCAACTTCTATGTTTATGTCCACATCCTTCTACTTTACAAATGAGAGCCATGTTTTATATATTATATAAATAACTTTCAGAATCAACAATGCTGGCGTCTGTGCACTGAAAGTGAACGGGCACATACAGTTGATAGACAGTTGCGATAGCCAATCAGATCACGAGCTGTTGTCAGTAAGGCCTTCTAGATGGCCTAAGGCAGATATATATTGTGATGTTATGAGCTAGGTAACATAAGAACTCCATTACCCAGCATTCCACAGTAGTGAAGAGCATGCGCAGTAGTGTTTAGCCATGCCGGCAGCGGGATCTTTTTGATGAGCACCTTGTGGAGTAAACTTTAAGAACTCAGCCAACAGGCCTCGTCTGCATCTTTTATGATTAGACAAGACAACACATATATTTGCAAGGCCATTTTCAAGAAGGATATTTAAAGAGAAACTACAGACGATGTCGGCCAACCCCGGAAGCTCGAATGGCTTCTACAAATTGTGAGTTCAGATATTTGTTTTTTCGTTTTTTTCCACGTTTAATATATTTTTAGCAATTTTTATTTTGACAGCACCACATAAGATATGTTTTAATTGCTGATAGAGTTTATTTTTGTTTTTAAATGCGCCAGAAAATAACCCGTCTTGTACACTGTTGGTGGTGATTTAATGCCCAGTAGTGCGTAAATGTGTTCCTGTATAGTATTTCTCCAGCAATGGTCATGTGGTGACATAAATGATGATATTTTTAAGAGGTAATCATCGGACACAGGACATCACTGAAGGCCTAGGAGGGAAACGCACGGCCCGCCACTGCCATATGTATATACAGTCGTGGTCAAAAGTTTACATACACTTGTAAAGAACATAATGTCATGGCTGTCTTGAGTTTCCAATAATTTCTACAACTCTTACTTTTTTGTGATAGAGTGGTTGGAGCACATACTTGTTGGTCACAAAAAACATTCATGACGTTTGGTTCTTTTATGAATTTATTATGGGTCTACTGAAAATGTGACCAAATCTGCTGGGTCAAAAGTATACATACAGCAATGTTAACATTTGGTAACATGTCCCTTGGCAAGTTTCACTGCAAAAAGGCGCTTTTGGTAGCCATCCACAAGCTTCTGGTTGAATTTTTGACCACTCCTCTTGACAAAATTGGTGCAGTTCAGCTAAATTTGTTGGTTTCCTGACATGATTTTAGGTTATCCTGAAGAATTTGGAGGTAATCCTCCTTTTTCATTGTCCCATTTACTCTCTGTAAAGCACCAGTTCCATTGGTAGCAAAACAGGCCCAGAGCATAATACTACCACCACCATGCTTGACAGTAGGAAATGGTGTTTCTGGGTCTCACCTTTTCTCCTCCAAACATATTGCTGGGTATTGTGGCCAAACAGCTCAATTTTTGTTTCATCCGACATCACATGGACAAAGATAAGACCTTCTGGAGGAAAGTTCTGTGGTCAGATGAAACAAAAATTGAGCTGTTTGGCCATATATACCGTATTTTTCGGAGTATAAGTCGCACCGGAGTATAAGTCGCACCTGGCGAAAATGCATAATAAAGAAGGAAAAAAACATATATAAGTCGCATTGGAGCCCGGCCAAACTATGAAAAAAACTGCGACTTATAGTCCGAAAAATACGGTATATATACTGTAGCTATATGTTAGAGTTGGTCTAGTGATTAGAGTGTCCTCCCTGAGATCGGTAGGTCGTGAGTTCAAACCCTGGCCGAGTCAAACCAAAGACTAAAAATAGGACCCACTACTTCCCTGCTTGGCACTCAGCATCAAGGGTTGGAAGTGGGGGTTTAATCACCAAAAATGATTTCCGGGCGCGGCCACCGCTGCTGCTCACTGCTCCCCTCACCTCACCTCCCAGGGGGTGATCAAGGGTGATGGGTCGAATGCCAAGAATAATTTCGCCACACCTCGTGTGTGTGTGACAATCATTGGTACTTTAACTTTAACTATATAAGGCTAATAATTAGCGACATTCCGCCCGAATGCAGTTGAGATAGGCTAAAGCGGGACAAGCGGTAGAAAATAGATGGATGAATGAATTGTTAACCACTTTGTATTTGCCATATTTTACTAATTAAAATGCATTAAAAAAAAGGCTACATTACAGAAAAAGCACTTACCCTTTAAGACAGGGGTGTCAAACGTACGGCCCGCGGGATAAGTTTGCTAAGTAGAAAAATGAGCCAAAATTTTTGAATGAAAGAAACTGCTCTTCTAAATGTGTCCACTAGATGTCGCAATAGCAATTCTTTGTCTTTGTAGATTATGCTACATATGTAAAAAACACAAAAAAAACCACGTTAGTGCACCAGTCGATGAAAATGAGCAAACTACATAAATAACATCCTGTAATTTGATTTTGATATTATTTTTTTATCTTGATAGATTGAAAATTAACACCAATGAGTTGACTGATGAACATTATCACATAATTTATTCAGAAACTATAAATAACGATAAATAAAGATAGAATACTAATAACATGTAAGTGTAAAAAAAAAAATTATGATTTGTACATTTTTAGAATGTGCTTGTTCTATTTTTAAACAAAGAAAACAATCTGAAATTGTCTTTATTTTTAAGTTATCGTGCCGTGATTTTACGAGTCCGGCCCACTTGGGAGTCGATTTTTTCCCCCTGTGGCCCCCGATCTAAAATTAGTTTGACACCCCTGCTTTAGATGTTTCTTTTAAACCTTTATTTTGGCTTTTTTTATTTTATTTCCTCTTTTATATATTAAATGAGTTTGACACCCCTGCTTTAAGGGTTAAATGTTATCAATTGAGTAAAAACAAGAGTTCAGAACAGTCTCCTATCCCATCCATCCATCCATTTCCTAACTCTTATTCCCTTCGGGGTCGCATTGATAGTAAATACAAATCTGTAATTTCTACGGTCTATAGTTGACCAAAATAAATTCAGCAAAAATAAAAAAATTTACTTGAGGAAAATATGCTTTTTTTGTTTTGAATAACCAGTGTGACCATTTAAAAAAAAAAAAATTAAAACTAACCTGCAGCAACCAACAGGGCAAGCACCTGCGGCAGCTTCCTTCACAATTTCCGTGTAAATGCAGAGTTTTACAGCCTTATAAATAAGTGCAATGATAACACCGCACACATAAACCTGATCCCTGTGTTGATGTGTGAATGTTACTCATTTATCTTCATTTTATTTGCTCACATTTGTTCACACAAGCCAGCGCAGCCAGCAGCAGCAACAGAGGGGGAGGTTGGGACCGCCGCATAAAACCCACTAAACAGTCCTTTAACCAGCAATACTAGAAGCTGAAGAGCGGGAGAAAATATTTATAAAAAACTCCACATTGACTATTGTAAATAATGGATAAAAGGAGAGTAAATTGTTAACTTACCTGAGGTTGTGAGGCGACGTCGGCAGCCTGGAGGCAAGTCTTTAACCAGGAAGAAGAGCAACACACAGCGGCAACAGGCGCGACCATCTAGCCAAAACAATGGGGGGGGATCGTAAAATATATATATTCATAAACAGATGGTATCGCTAATAAGTATACAAAAAACATAAAAATACAGCTAAAAAGAGTTAATTCAGCGTTTTGGATGTTTTATTTGATAGAAAGAGGCTAAAAAATATATCTAATTGAAAAGGCTAACAATATTGGAATAGTCCACACGTCGTCTCCCAGTTCGCTCGTTTCAATCTAGACAAAACAATTAATATATTCAATGGAAGACAGTTTAGAAAACAACCACGTTTCTAAGGTGCCAAATGTGCGATGTATGTGTGTAAATGTATTTAAAAAGCATATTGGGAGAGCTGGTCGAACAAAATGCTATTTCCACAGTAGACCAGCAGATGGCAGCAGAGCCCATTACAAAACCATGCATATATTTGAAATGGCCATCTTTTATTTCAATCCAATCCACTTTATTTATATAGCACATTTAAACAACAATAATGTTTCCAAAGTGCTGCACAACAATATTAAAAATAATATTCAAATATCATACTTAGCTCCACCAATGACTGAATAAAAACAACAAATAAATAAATATAAACAAATATTTAAAAAATGTAAAAATAAATATGATTAAAACGATTTTAAAGGGTAAAACCAATTAAAACAGTAAATAGAAATCAAAATGTATTAAAAAAAAAACAAACAAACAAAAAAACAGAGGACAACAAAGGACAGAGGCCCAGCATTGAATATAACCTTGCTAATGGATTTTTTTTTTTTTTTTTTTTACATTTTAACATCAATTGTTTTGCACTTAACTCTGTAGGCACCTCAAAAATTGTATTTTTCTGTTTGGCTTCTCAAAATGTGGGTTATTCCACAAAGACCACTATTGCAATGTGTATGGGGATAGGCTGATTGGCAACACTCAATCAATCAATCAAAGTTTATTTATATAGCCCTAAATCACGAGTGTCTCAAAGGGCTGCACAAGCCACGACGACATCGGGGCAAGGAAAAACTCAACCCAATGGGATGCAAGGAGAAACCTTGGAGGGGACCGCAGATGTGGTGCACCCCCACCCCCTGGGCGACCGGTGCAATGGACGTCGAGTGGATGTACTTAATAGTGTGAGAGTCCAGTCTATAGTGGATCTAACATAATAGTGTGAGAGTCCAGTCCATAGTGGATCTAACATAATAGTGAGAGTCCAGTCCATAGTGGATCTAACATAATAGTGAGAGTCCAGTCCATAGTGGATCTAACATAATAGTGAGAGTCCAGTCCATAGTGGATCTAACATAATAGTGTGAGAGTCCAGTCCATAGTGAATCTAACATAATAGTGTGAGAGTCCAGTCTATAGTGAATCTAACATAATAGTGTGAGAGTCCAGTCCATAGTGGATCTAGCATAATAGTGAGAGTCCAGTCCATAGTAGATCTAACATAATAGTGAGAGTCCAGTCCATAGTGGATCTAACATAATAGTGAGAGTCCAGTCCATAGTGGATCTAACATAATAGTGAGAGTCCAGTCCATAGTGGATCTAACATTATAGTGTGAGAGTCCAGTCCATAGTGGATCTAACATAATAGTGAGAGTCCAGTCCATAGTGGATCTAACATAATAGTGAGAGTCCAGTCCATAGTGGATCTAACATAATAGTGAGAGTCCAGTCCATAGTGGATCTAACATAATAGTGAGAGTCCAGTCCATAGTGGATCTAACATAATAGTGTGAGAGTCCAGTCCATAGTGGATCTAACATAATAGTGTGAGAGTCCAGTCCATAGTGGATCTAACATAATAGTGAGAGTCCAGTCCATAGTGGATCTAACATAATAGTGAGAGTCCAGTCCATAGTGGCGCCAGCAGGAGATCATCTTGAGTGGAGACAAATCAGCAGCGCAAAGATGTCCCCAACTGATGCACAGATGAGTGGTCCACCCCAGGTCCCGACTTTGAACAGCTAGCGCATCATCTGTGGTCACCTAATCTGTGCTCCCTCCCCCCTCTCCACAAAGGAGAGGGGGGCAGAGCAGAAAAGAGACGGCAGATCAACTGGTCTAAAAGGGTGGTCTATTTAAATTGGTCCTAGTGTGTGGATGTGAGTGTGAATGTTGTCTGTCTATCTGTGTTGGCCCTGCGATGAGATGGCGACTTGTCCAGGGTGTATCCCGCCTTCCGCCCGAATGCAGCTGAGATAGGCTCCAGCAACCCCTGCGACCCTGAAAGGGACAAGCGGTAGAAAATGGATGGATGGATAGATTAGATTTGCCTACTCTCGTGAATCTCATCTCCAATGTTGGTACCATCATAACCACAAATTTTAATATCAGAATCAGAATCAGCTTTATTGTCATTACGCAAGGTAACGAGATTGAGGCCATTCCATACAGTGCGATGTGTGAATGCTAGAAAAACAATGTGCAAATATATAAAAATTTAAAAAATGTAGAAGTGCAATGAATATACTCTTATACTTACATATTTTTAAAGCATTAGATGACTAATACATCTAAAGTGCTCCCTTCAAAATAAAGGTAAAACAGGTGTTAGATGTGATGAAGAATCGGGCTAAAAAGTGCAACTTCCTTCAAATGGACCTCATAAGTTAAAACAGCAGATTAGTGATGGGTTGTTCGCAAACCAAACGGTTCTTTGAGGCAACTCTTTGGACCGTTTTGTCTTTTTTTTTCGGGAGCTGAGTCAATCAATCAATCAATGTTTATTTATATAGCCCTAAATCACAAGTGTCTCAAAGGGCTGCACAAGCCACAACAACGTCCGCGGTTCAGAGCCCATATAAGGGCAAGGAAAAACTCACCCCAGTGGGACGTCGATGTGAATGACTATGAGAAACCTTGGAGAGGACCGCATATGTGGGTAACCCCCCCCCCTCTAGGGGAGACAGGATGCAATGGATGTCGAGTGGGTCTGACATAATATTGTGAAATTCCAGTCCATAGTGGATCTAACATAATAGTGAGAGTCCAGTCCATAGTGGGGCCAGCAGGAGACCATCTCGAGCGGAGACGGGTCAGCAGCGCAGAGATGTCCCCAACCGATGCACAGGCGAGCGGTCCACCCCGGGTCCCGACTCTGGACAGCAAGCACTTCATCCATGGCCACCGGACCTAGGAGAAAAGAAAAGAAATGGCAGATCAACTGGTCTAAAAAGGGGGTCTATTTAAAGGCTAGAGTATACAAATGAGTTTTAAGATGGGACTTAAATGCTTCTACTGAGGTAGCATCTCTAACTGTTACCGGGAGGGCATTCCATAGTACTGGAGCCCGAATAGAAAACACTCTATAGCCCGCAGACTTTTTTTGGGCTCTGGAAATCACTAATAAGCAGGAGTTCTTTGAACGCAGATTTCTTGCTGGGACATATGGTACAATACAATCGGCAAGATAGGATGAAGCTAGACCGTGTTGTATTTTATACGTAGTCTCCCCGAAGAGGCAAAACTCCCATAACTGAAACAGGACTTTTTAAGTTCTTTATATGTACAGAAAGATCCTCAGTGGTATGATAATCATGTTTATGCTTTTTATGGCATAGGACACAAGGTTGGGTTCCCTGACTGGCCGGGGAAAAGCGAAGGAAAAAAGAAAAAAAAAATATTCATAGACTTATATACAGTAGATACAACCAATGCGAGTACATTCATTGGGGATATACAGTTATAAACATTTCATACGTGCATACTGAATGTACTTTTTAATGTATTTTCATTTGCGAACAAATCTCTCCCCTCTTCCTGCTGTGGGACGCTGAGGGACTCTTGTCCCTCCTCCTCGTGTCCAAGGCTCAGCTCAGAGTGTCTCTGCATTAAGCCTTCAGGCTGCGTGCGGCGTGGGTCTCCATCTCCTATGTTGAACGTGATGTTGACATTAACGTGCGGACTGGCGGCGACAAGGGGCTGTGTCGGTCCAACGGGGGTCTCTGAAGCAGCAGACTGCTGCAGGACTTGGGTGGACTGCAGGGGCTCCACGGACTCCTGGCTGCCGGTGTCGCTGCTGCTGCTGCTGCAGTGGCCTGAATCCCCGCTGACCTCCCCTCTCTGCAGCAAACACTGTTGTTGCGGTAAGGCGACAACAGTCAGCAGAGTTTCACCCAAGTGACCCTCATTGATCTGCACCGCGGGGGAGAAGGACATCCAAATGTTAGCTTCAGGCCGAGCTTAATAAATGAGTGTCTCATGTGACACACCGAAGCAGAAGACTCACTTTATCATCACCATTTTCATTTGCATTGTCTTCAGGTTGCAACCTGCCGGTGCCTGACAAAAATAACAAACATGTTAGTACCGCAAAAAAAAAACAACCTATCAACTAGTGTTAATATTTTGGTACCGGTACTAAAATTATTTCGATACTTTTCTAAATAAAGGGTACCACAAAAAATGGCATTATTGGCTTTATTTTAACAAAAAATCTTAGGGTACATTAAACATATGTTTCTTATTGCAAGTTTGTCCTTAAATAAAATAGTGAACATACAAGACAACTTGTCTTTTATTAGTATGTAAGCAAACAAAGGCTCCTAATTAGTCTGTTGACATATGCAGTAACATATTGTGTCATTTTCCATTCTATTATTTTGTCAAAAATGTGTTACATCACTTTCATTCTCAGAAAAGACTAGAAGAAAGTAAACGGATGTTTGCTAGAATACGTAGCTAAATAATAAAAAACAAAAACAAGCAAGTTGAAAACAAATTGTTTGGTGCCCTGGTGGCGACTTGTCCAGGGTGTACCCCACCTTCCGCCCGATTGTAGCTGAGATAGGCTCCAGCACCCCCGTGACCTCGAACGGGACAAGCGGTAGAAAATGGATGGATGGATGGATGGATGGTTTAGTTGCTGACAACGAAGCTAAGCTGCACACTAGTTACTTGTATTCAGCCTTTAAGTCTTGTTTCTTTTCTTTTTTGCAGATTACCTTTCGCGCGTATTGTCTTGTATATGATCAACAGAATGATGACGACAATGATGAAGAACGAGACCACGCCAACAACGCTGGCGACTGCTGCATCTGTAGACAAAGGTTAGTGCGATTTGGTTATTACTGCTTAAAAAAAAAACATGTCAATCAGTCAATCAATTCCTATATTGTCATTGTCATAATAACACTTAAGTCATACATGTCATACAATGGATGTCCGCTAACTTCTTGCAACTCAACACTAAGAAAACGGAAATGCTGATTATCGGTCCTGCTAAACACCGACATTTATTTAATAATACCACCTTAACATTTGACAACCAAACAATTACACAAAGCGACTCAGTAAAGAATCTGGGAATTATCTTCGACCCAACTCTCTCGTTTGAGTCACACATTAAGAGTGTTACTAAAACGGCCTTCTTTCATCTCCGTAATATCGCTAAAATTAGTTCCATTTTGTCCACTAGCAACGCTGAGATCATTATTCATGCGTTCGTTACGTCTCGTCTCAATTACTGTAACGTATTATTTTCGGGTCTCCCTATGTCTAGCATTAAAATATTACAATTGGTACAAAATGCGGCTGCTAGACTTTTGACAAGAACAAGAAAGTTTGATCACATTACGCCTATACTGGCTCACCTGCACTGGCTTCCTGTGCACTTAAGATGCGACTTTAAGGTTTTACTACTTACGTATAAAATACTACACGGTCTAGCTCCATCCTATCTTGCCGATTGTATTGTACCATATGTCCCGGCAAGAAATCTGCGTTCAAAGAACTCCGGCTTATTAGTGATTCCCAGAGCCCAAAAAAAGTCTGCGGGCTATAGAGCGTTTTCTATTCGGGCTCCAGTACTATGGAATGCCCTCCCGGTAACAGTTAGAGATGCTACCTCAGTAGAAGCATTTAAGTCCCATCTCAAAACTCATTTGTATACTCTAGCCTTTGAATAGCCCCCTCTTTTTTAGACCAGTTGATCTGCCGTTTCTTTTCTTTTCTACTCTGCTCCCCCCTACCCCTTGTGGAAGGGGAGACACACAGGTCCAATGGCCATGGATGGGGTGCTGGCTGTCCGGGGTCGGGACCCGGGGTGGACCGCTCGCCTGTATATCGGTTGGGAACATCTCTGCGCTGCTGACCCGTCTCCGCTCGGGATGGTTTCCTGCTGACCCCACTGTGGACTGGACTCTTACTGTTATGCTGGATCCACTATGGACTGTACTCTGGACTGTACTCTCACAATATTATGTTAGACCCACTCGACATCCATTGCATTCGGTCTCCCTAGAGGGGGGGGTGGGGGGGGTTACCCACATATGCGGTCCTCTCCAAGGTTTCTCATAGTCATTCACATCGACGTCCCACTGGGGTGAGTTTTTCCTTGCCCTTATGTGGGCTCTGTACCGAGGATGTCGTGGCTTGTGCAGCCTTTTGAGACACTTGTGATTTAGGGCTATATAAATAAACATTGATTGATTGATTGATTGATGTCAACGAGATTTTGTTTGAGCTTTGTCCAGCGGCATATGAACTGCATTGAAGTGCAGGTTGACCATAGTTTACAGTTTAGCATTGTCAGGAAGATCGCGATAAGAGGGACGTGGGGGTGGGAACAGTCAGATGTCTGATGGGTGTTCCGTTGATGTTGCAGCAATGCAATGTCCAGAGCACAATTATTGAGGTGGTGAAGAGTGAGGTAATAAGATGGTCCGGGGCAGCAAAGGGGAAGGCTGTTCATTTAGCAGTCTCACAGCCTGGGGATACAGACTGTGAGACATTCTGGTGGTCCTGGCGCGAATCTATCTATACCTCCTTCCAGAGGGTAGCAGGTTGAAGAGGCTATGTGCTGGGTGGTATCTGTCCTTCAGGATGTTGTGTACTCGCTTTAGGCAGCGAGTTGTGTAAATGGCACTCATCTCTGGGAGTATCGTCCTTGTAATTTTCCCCGCCGCTTTAAAGGGGAACATTATCACAATTTCAGAATTGTTAAAACCATTAAAAATCAGTTCCCAGTGGCTTATTATATTTTTCGAAGTTTTTTTCAAAATTTTACCCATCACGCAATATCCCTAAAAAAAGCTTCAAAGTGCCTGATTTTAATCACCCGTCCATTTTCCTGTGACGTCACATAGTGAAGCCAACACAAACAAACATGGCGGAAAGAACAGCAAGCTATAGCGACATTAGCTCAGATTCAGACTCGGATTTCAGCGGCTTAAGCGATTCAACAGATTACGAATGTATTGAAACGGATGGTTATAGTGTGGAGGCAGGTAGCGAAAACGAAATTGAAGAAGAAACTGAAGCTACTGAGCCATATCGGTTTGAACCGTATGTAAGTGAAACCGACGAAAACGACACGACAGTCAGCGACACGGGAGAAAGCGAGGACGAATTCGGCGATCGCCTTCTAACCAACGATTGGTATGTGTTTGTTTGGCATTAAAGGAAACTAACAACTATGAACTAGGTTTACAGCATATGAAATACATTTGGCAACAACATGCACTTTGAGAGTGCAGACAGCCCAGTTTTCATCAATTAATATATTCTGGAGACATACCCTCATGTCAGCAGGCCAGGGAAGCTAGGGTCGATATTCTTCTCTTGATCATCTTCGGGACGGTGTGAGCCAAGACATCCAGGGGGTTTAGCTCGCTCGTCTGCGGGAACAAACTGCCGCCATTGCTTGCCGTGCTACCGAGGTCCTTTGTCCCTGAATTGCTCACACACTCCGGCAGATTCAATGGGGGTCTGGCGGCAGATTTCTTTGACTTTATCGTTGGAAATGCATCTGCTTTGAGTGTCGCAGGATATCCACACATTCTTGCCATCTCTGTCGTAGCATAGCTTTCGTTGGTAAAGTGTGCGGAACAAACATCCAATTTCTTGCCACTTTCGCATCTTTGGGCCACTGGTGCAACTTAAATCCGTCCCTGTTCGTGTTGTTACACCCTTCGACAACACACCTACGAGGCATGATGTCTCCAAGGTACAGAAAACAGTCGAAAAAACGGAAAATAACAGAGCTGATTTGACTCAGTGTTTGAGAAAATGGCGGATTGCTTCCCGATGCGACGTCACATTGTGACGTCATCGCTCCGAGAGCGAATATTATAAAGGCATTTATTTCGCCAAAATTCACCCATTTAGAGTTCGGAAATCGGTTAAAAAAATATATGGTCTTTTTTCTGCAACATCAAGGTATATATTGACGCTTACATAGGTCTGGTGATAATGTTCCCCTTTAACCACTCGCTGGAGGGCCTGTTGGTTCGCTTTAGTGCAGCTAGCAAACCACACTAAAAAGCCGTAAGTGAGGACACTGCTGATGGCACAGTTGTAAAAGTTTATCATACCATGTTTCGTGTCAGATCCCAGCGTTTTTGGAGATGACAGCACAGAATCAGGTGACGTTGTAGAAATTGAACTGTAAGTTTGATTGGCATGTCCACTTGTTTGGACGTGTGGCAGCAGTGGGTCAGCTTCACACACAGTGTCCCAGGTTGACGTTCCTGCTTTTAAGACAGGTCTCCCATGACAGCTGCACACAAAGAAGCGAAGAAAAGGAATAAGGTGCAAACACTGCGATGAAGCCAAGTCACACTCACGATGTATGTGGCCTACAGGGCTCCACTGCCGAGGAGACGTCGGAGAACGTTCCGTCACTGCATTGTTTACACTTCACATTTGCGTTTGATGTTCCTGGGGAAAAAACAAAAAGGCTAAACATGAGCTAGTCTGTAAAATATCTAACGGTGTCAATCAAAAGTGAGCATTGTTGTCTTTGCAGAGGTTTAACTATTATATTGGTGTGTGCAAGTGTGCCTAATAAAATGTCCAGTGAGTGTTGTTGACAGGGTGACATAATCAGTTGTATAGTGTGCAATATTTACAATTTGGTTGCATTCTTATTGTAAAGGATTGGCTCAACTACGTGGTGAAATTAACAATTTAAAATAGTATTTGAAATAATTTTATTTATTATGCGAACAATCAATTTTGCACAAAAAAGCAAGATTAGGCTTCTTCTTCTTTTTATTTATTTTTTTAAAGATGATTAATTCAGTATTTGTTTTAAACAAATAAATAAAATAAGGTAAAAATTATGATACTATTTTCAAGTCTCTCGAATTTGACCGAGACAAACACAAATGTATCTAATTATTACCATGTATATACACTATTTAAATAATAATAGAAAATAAGAAATGCAAATGCAGTATATAAACTATGTGTATGCGTGTGAAAATGAGAATGCCATTGTTATGATAAACTCCTCATTGCAGGTTATATTATTTCTGAATGTCCCTATTATCAACATTATGATTATTTTATAAAATAACTAAATATATTATAATAATTATTGCTATAAGTATATGCATGCATAATACCAAAATAGATTATAATACATTAAAGCATGGGATTTAGTCATATACTTAATGTGTTCGCGTGTGTTAAAATGTTATTTTCTCGTTATTATTATGCTGTTTGAATAATACAAACGCTACAAACCAACATGCAATATTGTAATACAGTCTGTATTATTATTATGTTACTATATATACTAGAGATGGGATTTATGGCTCTTGGAAGGGAGCCAGATCTTGAGGAGCCGTTCCTTTCAAAAGACTTGCTCGTTATTGTAGTTTTCTTTTTTGAATCAAGAAAACAATCACTAGTATCAGTTATACAATAAGAAGTAGATCAGAAAAATGTAATTTACACAAATATTACTCTATTGGTGGGAATTAATCTGAAATATTGACTATAATTGTATTTTAAATTGCAATATTTCCATGCTTTGGCAATGACGTCACTAGTTACAATTTTCCCTCAACTAAAAATGGGTAGAATTTTAACAGCATAGAAAACATATACAAATAAAAATACAATGCATTAATGGATACAAATAACATAAATAAAACCACAATAAAAATTAGGACATAAAAAAATTGTGAGTACAAAATTATACTACCATACCTGGTGAGTGTATGCTTAAACTACTACCCTTCATAATAATGAACCCTATAAGTGAATCCAAGTAGAAAAAAAATCATAAATAAATAAAAGAAAAAACTATCAAAAAAATTATAAAACGAAAAAAAAAAATATTTTTTTTTTTAAACAGAAATATTTATGTACATATATTTTATTTATTTATTTTTTATTTTAAAAATGTTACTCCAAATTCTGCTGAATTTCCTTTAATTTTCTGGTCCAATTGCCAGTCAGGTGGCACACACGTACAGACTGGGCAATTGCCAACATAACACTTCACCCTTGCTCCTGATGCGTTGTGGTTAGGGCCTTGTGTGAACGTGTGTGTGAATGTGGAAATAGAGTCAAAGCACTTTGAGTACCTTGAAGGTAGAAAAGCGCTATACAAGTATAACCCATTTACTCATCCATCCATCCATTTTCTACCGCTTGTCCCTACCCATTTAACACTAAATTTGTATGTGCATAAAAAATAGCTCCCAAACGAACGGCTCACAACTGGGAATCGGTTCTAATTGTTCACTTTAAAGAGCCATTCAAAAGATTTGATTTGTTCGCGAACGCCACACTGCAAAAACTGAAATATAAGTAAGATTAAATATCTCAAATAAGGGCTATATTTGCTTGTTTTCTGTCTGATAAGATAATTCTTCTCACTGAGCAGATTTTATGTTAGTGTTTTACTTATTTGAAGGGTTTTGGTCCTACAGGGACGGCGTGGCGCAGTGGGAGAGTGGCCGTGCGCAACCCGAGGGTCCCTGGTTCAATCCCCACTTAGTACCAACCTCGTCATGTCCGTTGTGTCCTGAGCAAGACACTTCACCCTTGCTCCTGATGGGTGCTGGTTAGCGCCTTGCATGGCAGCTCCCTCCATCAGTGTGTGAATGTGTGTGTGAATGGGTAAATGTGGAAGTAGTGTCAAAGCGCTTTGAGTACCTTGAAGGTAGAAAATGGCACTAGCATTTACTTAATTTAACAATATTTTTCCACATATTGAGCAAAAAGGTCTCTTTTTTTTCTACCAACAAAAGTGCACTTGTTATTAGTGAGAATATACTTATTTTAAGGTATTTTGGGGTTCATTGAGGTTAGTTAATTTTACTTGTTTTGGAAAGTCTTGACAAGCCAAATTTTCTTGTTCTATTTTCAGATAATTTTGCATAGTTCAAATAAAATACCCCTAATTTTTGTATTTTTTTTTCTTGTTTTTGAACACTGACTTTTTGCAGTGCACATCTCTAATATAAACAGTTGCGCTCGAAATATTATAGACCTTCAGTTAGTTTGCAATAAAATACATACAAAAACAACAGAAGTAACCCAACACTAAATTGTAAAACTACAGTCACTATTTATTTTGTGTTTTTAGAATCTCTGAAAATGTTGTACATTTGTATTTTTTAATATCTAATGAGGGTTATACTAGTGTGTGTATGTATAACTTTGTCCTGCTCAAATGTACATACAATGTAAATGATATGATCATATACAAGTGAAATGGTGAGCATCTGGGTACCTGGCACAGAGACTCCATAACCAGCTTTGCAGGCAGTGTGATGTAAACATTCAGTGCAGAGTTGCTCATCGGACTCCATGATGCAGTACATGCCAGGTCGACACTCACACTTGGACATGGCGGTAGAAAGGCAGACTTGGGTGAACTGCAAGCCTTTGTCTGCTCACGCACAGAAAACACCGCCGTGTAAATATGACAAAAAAGTAAACAGAAGCGAAGATTAGATAGGGAGCTACTGACAAGTTCTGCATTTGGCGCAAGAGAAGCAGTTTGGGGCGTAGTTCCAACTCTCCATGTATTGGTCGCGTCCACACGGCTCACACACACTGTCTGCTGTTTCATTGCACTCCCGCGTCAGTCGCCGCCCTGTGAGGAAACAACATGTCACGGACGTAATTTGGGGTTCCCTTGCACATTTTCAAACGGCAGTTTTTGTCCCCTGCTCTGGGTTCGATTCCCATCACAATCCGCAAAACAAAACGTTTCGGTTAACCCACAATTGTTTCCTTTAATGTTAATTTAGTTATTTTTCACTCAAAATGATTAAGTAAATTATTTCTCATGTATTCCTAATAATATAAAACATGCATCTAAATACATTTAGGTACACAGTTGAAAAAAAAGGACAAAAATAAAAAAATAAAAAAGTCAAATCCTTCAAACCACGCCCCCTGTACTCAAGCCAGTTGTGTGCCGCCCACTTCTAAAATCCAAATGTCGTCCCTGCAGCACACTGCATCATACGTTTTTGTTACAAGGCTAAACTTCTGTGTGTGTGTATGCTAGAGGCCCCGCCTCCACCCACGGAGACAAAAAGAGTGGCTGACTGACAAGAGGCTTCACTCCGTTCATTTAATTATGCTATAAAACAAGTGATGACAACGGTTCAAAGAGCGAACCCTCTTTCAGCCTGTTAGGATGCAAGACATCAAAAAATAAACACGCACGGACATGGCAATTATTTTACTCTTGCATTAATTACCTCTCTGTTAATTATCAACATAACTCAAAAAGTTATGGGCAAATTTTGATAAAACTTTTAGGATATGTCAGAAATGGGACAAGTGACAAGTGATTACATTTTGGGGGTGTTAGAATTACCTTCTGGATTCAGTTGTTTTAAGGGATTGACAGATGAGGCTTTTCTAGTTTGGCTTTTCCTATTTCTTTACATTTCTATTCAATATGGTGGAGTGGTGATCGGGTTCACTTGAATCCGATTCCCTGACTTGACTCGAGTCAGCACATTGAATCGTCTGAGTCTACGTTTCCGTTAACTCATAAGGGTGCATCAATTTAAATGAATCATCGGAGTATGCGGCCATTAGTGAAATCCACTGACTCGAAACAGTGAATCAATTCAAACGCATCATCTGAGTATGCTGTGTTTTTGGTGAGTCCACTGATTCGAAACAGTGAATCAATTCGAATGAATCATCAGAGTATGTGGCCATTGGTGGATTCCACTGACTTGAAACATTGAAACAATTCAAATGAATCATTTGAGTATGCTGTGTTTTTGGTGAATCAACAGACTCGAAATGGTGAATAACATTAAATGAATACTCCAAGTATGCGGTTGTTGGGTGAATCCACTAACTCAAAGGAGTGAATAAATTCAAGTGAATCATTGGAGTAAGATGTGTTTTTGGTGAGTCCACTGATTCGAAACAGTGAATCAATTCAAATGAATCATCAGAGTATGTGGCCATTGGTCGAATCCACTGACTCGAAACAGTGAAACAATTCAAATGACTCATTTGAGTATGCTGTGTTTTTGGTGGATCAACAGATTCAAAATGGTGATTAACATTAAATGAATAATCCAAGTATGCGGTTGTTAGGTGAATCCACTAACTCAAAGGAGTGGATCAATTCAAACGAATCATCGGAGTTTGCTATGTTTTTGGGGAGTCCACTGATTCGAAACAGTGAATCAATTCAAATGAATCATCAGAGTATGTGGCCATTGGGTGAATCCATTGACTCGAAACAGTGAAGCAATTAAAAGGAATCATCTGGGTATGCTGTTTTTTTTTGGTGAATCAAAAGACTCAAAATGGTGAATAACATTAAATGAATAATCCAAGTATGTGGTGTTGAGTGAATCCACTAACTCAAAGGAATGAAAAAATCAAATGAATTGTGGGATTCTGTTGTGTTTTTAGGGAATCCACTGACTTCAATAAATGAATCAATTTAAATGAATCATCTGAGTATGCTGTGTTTTTGAGTGAGTCCACAAAATTGAAACAGTGATTCAAAATAAATGAATAATCTAGGTATGCGGTCGTTGGGTGAGTTCACTGACTCAAAACAGGTGAATACATTTGAATGAATCATCTGAGGCTGCTGGGTTTTTCCAGTGAATCCACTGACTTGAAAAAGTGAATCAATTTAAATGAATCATCTGAGTATGTTGTGCTTTTGGTGAGTCCACAGACTCTAAACATTGATTCAACTCAAATGAATCATCTCAGTCTGCTGGGTTTTTGGTGAGTCCACAGATTCGAAACAGTGAATCATGTCAAATGAATAATCCGAGTATGTGGCCATTGGGTGATTTGGGATTTGTTATATATTGTATACATCATATAAAAATAAAATATTAAATAATAATATATCAGTATGTATTATATACTGGGTAGATAATATGCAAATATTACACTGCAAAAAGTCAGTGTTCAAAAACAAGGAAAAAAAATACAAAAATGAGGGGTATTTTATTTGAACTAAGCAAAATTATCTGCCAATAGAACAAGAAAATTTGGCTTGTCAAGACTTTCCAAAACAAGTAAAATTAGCTAACCTCAATGAACCCACAAATACCTTAAAATAAGTATATTCTCACTAATAACAAGTGCACTTTTCTTGGTAGAAAAAAAAGACCTTTTTGCTCAATATGTTGAAAAATATTCTTAAATTAAGTAAATGCTAGTGCCATTATCTTGACATAAGGATATGCGCTCCGCATTACATTTCTTGAAACCAGCAAACTTATACTAAAAACTAATTTATTGTTTTTAATGGAAAGGAATCAAAGCAACCACGTGTTACTCTCGGGGTCTACTAGCCGCTCAGGCAAATCATATGGTCTAAAAATGCATTTTTCCATCGATAACATTACATCATCGCACCAAGTGCGTGCTCTTTCAGTCAATTAGTGCGCATATATACAGCCCGGCCCCCGGCCAAAAATGTTTTAATTGTAATTTGGAGGAATTTATCTGAATGTGCATGAACTATTTCTGTTCAAAATAGTTTGAAATGTCAAATGTTTAAATATTAACTGTCAGTTTACTGTACTGTGCCAACTGTACTACTATATGAGTACGTATTTTCTATTGTTTCATTGAAAATAAAACAGCAAAGTCAATTTGGCTGTCATCTGTTTTAATTATGAGACACATTTTTTTTCATGCTTGAAATAAGAAATTATTACCTTAAAAAAGTAGTTTTATACTTGCGAGTGTTGATGACACAGCTTTGCAACAGTTGATATTCTAGTTTCAAGCATGTTTTACTCAATATAGGTCATAAGATCTCAGCAACAAGCTGTAATATCTTACTGAGATTATTTAGGACCAAAACCCTTAAAACAAGTAAAACACCCTAACAAAAAATCTGCTTAGTGAGAAGAATTATCTTATTAGACAGAAAATAAGCAAATATCACCCTTATTTGAGATATTTAATCTTACTTAGATTTCAGTTTTTGCAGTGTACGTATATGTTATATTTTATATTGCTACTACTCAGCCTACTCAGTGGCCTAGTGGTTAGAGTGTCCGTCCTGAGATCGGTAGGTTGGGAGTTCAAACCCCGGCCGAGTCATAACAAAGACTATAAAAATGGGACCCATTACCTCCCTGCTTGGCACTCAGCATCAAGGGTTGGAATTGGGGGTTAAATCACCAAAATGATTCCCGGGCGCAGCCACCGCTGCTGCCCACTGCTCCCCTCACCTCCCAGGGGGTGATCAAGGGTGATGGGTCAAATGCAGAGAATAATTTCGCCACACCTAGTGTGTGTGTGACAATCATTGGTACTTTAACTTTAACTTTAACTTTATGGTACATTTTAGTCTACTTTATACCTGCATTATCCTTTCCATCCTTTGTAACTGAGCTACTGTGTGGAACAATTTACCTTGTGGATCAATAAAGTTTGCCTAAGTCTAAGTCTAAATTCAAAATAAATGAATAATCTAGGTATGCGGTCATTGGGTGAATCCACTGACTCAAAGCAGTGAATAAATTCAAGTAAATCATCTGAGGCTGCTGTGTTTTTCAGTGAAACCACAGACTCGAAAAAGTGAATCAATTCAAATGAATCATCTGAGGCTGATGTGTTTTCAGTGAGTCCACCGACTCGAGTGAAGAACCATCTAAGACGACGTTGGCGGCGAAAAATCCACTGACTCGAAACAGTACGTCAATTTAACAGAATCGTATGATTCCATTGTTTTTCAGTGATTCAACTGAACAATATGAGTCCACTGACTCAAGCTGAGAACCAACTAAAATGAGTCATCTGAGTCCATGCTCTCTTTGGTGAATCTGATGACTCAACTAGTGCACCAATTTAAATAAGTCATGTGAGTCTGTGGTGTTTCTGTTGAGTCAGCAGACTCAACTTAGGGAAACTTTTTACAATGAAATGATTTACGTGGACCCCGACTTAAAACAAGTTGAAAATTATTCAGGTGTTACCATTTAGTGGTCAATTGTACGGAATATGTACTGAACTGTGCAATCTACAAATAAAAGTTTCAATCAATCAATCAAAAAGAACTATGCGAGTCCATGTGAGTGAGTTACGGTCAGCTATTGATTCAGGGAGCGATCGTCTTTATTATGAGCAATGTTTTTCTTAGGTAGTTTATCAGGTTACCAAATAAATACTTCGTTGTCAACCACTATGCTATTTCGGAACAAATCCATAAATTCCAGTTTGTGCATGTTACTTGATGAGTTTCAAGTTTACCAGGTGGGCACTTGCTGCAGCACAGTCCTAAAGCCTCCAGCAGGTACTCTCGATCTGGATTGCTGCACTTTATGCCTGGCTCAGCCTGATAGGGCAGCGCTAACACCTGGAGGGGGAAACAGAGGAACACTTGTGTATATTACAAAGTACAACGCTGACCTCCACCAAGGCCGACCAATTAGAACTATGATTGTCCAGGGTGTACCCCGCCTTCCGCCCGATTGTAGCTGAGATAGGCTCTAGCGCCCCCCGCGACCCCAAAGGGAATAAGCGGTAGAAAATGAATGGATGGATTGTAAAATCATGGCTGTTTCACTTCAACCTGCAGGTACATCTCCACCTGTTGGATCGGCATGGTCATTGCACCACTTGGCAACAATGCAAGTGGACTGTAACGCCAAGTTTTTTGTGACTGCACGTGTTATTATGATCGTCAGCAATATTGTGTGTTTTTGCAGAATACTGCTAACAACATACAAAACAAACCGCTTCCAAATGATAACTTGAAGCAATGTTTTTTTTAATGAATTCAACACAAAAGACCAAAAATGTCAACTTTTCAAAAACCCCTATTCACAAATTATTTATATCAATATTGTGTCTACACTTTAAATGACTCAGTCTTTTAAAGTGACTTATGCCTGAAATATACATTTAAAATACCAATTATAATACTTTAAAGGCCAGTATTGTTACATACAGAAAGTGTTTTTTAGTGAAAAATATTAGAAACACACGCACAAACACACAAACCATTATCTAATAATAAAAAGCAAAAGTAACAAAGAAGTAGTAGCTAGGAACAACAAAAAACAGCAAAAGGTGGGAAATGTTACTGCATGCTTTGAATGGGAAAATGTTGCACCATCTGGGGAACAAGTTAAAAAGCCAGTAATCCAAAATAAAATATTCATGTAAGGGGTTGAAGGAGTTTACTTGAATACAAATGTGTAATGAAAATGGTAATTGTTTTGTAGTTTGTGTAGCTTTTTCATTTTAAGATAATTTATTGAACAAAGAAACAATTAAAAATGCATTAAATGAATTCCAAACAACCATATTGGCTTGACAATAAATGAAAAAACAAAACTGAAAACATGTCTTTGGTTTTTTTTTCTTTAAAGGTATGGGAGAATGACATAATGTTCTGAACTCCTGTTCCTGTTTTACCTGGCCATAGTGTGGCTGTAGCTCATGTTGCCATAGTGACGACATATCATTAGGTATGCCTGCCCTTAGGTAACCTCAACTAGCGATTGTGCTGTCAAGCTAATAATAATTATTCTTATTTTCAAAAGCGTCAAATAAGCTAACCAATGGCGGTGGAGGGTGGGCTTTGAAACAGGACCAGACCATCTTATACCTGTACCCACCTTGCGCACACACACACACACACACACACACACACACACACACACACACACACACACACACACACACACACACACACACACACACTTGTATTTGTTAACTTCTTGAGACCTCCAAAAAATGCCTACCTATTTAGGACCACCCTTTCTAGATATATACAAATTTGTATTTACAACATTAATAATATATACATACTATGCAAATATAAAAAAGCTTGTTGTGAAAAATTAGTTGGAATTCCATAAGAAAAAGGTCACAATTTCACAAGAAAGTGGCAGTATTATAAAAAAAAGTCGTAATTTTACTCAACGCGAGTCAACATTTTACAATAAAAACTGAACATTTGTACAATATTATAATAAAAGTTGGAATTTTACTCAATAACAGTCGCAATTTTACAAGAAAAGCTTAAAATGTTGGTAACTTAATGAAAAAAGTCGTAATTTTACTCAACAAAAGTCACAATTGTATAAGAAAACTTAAAATTTTGGCAATATTATAATAATAATCGGAATTTTACTTGGCAAAATTATGCCAAAAGTCATTATCTTACGCCAAAAAATTCACAATTTTACAAGAACAACAAAAAAAATGGCAATATTATGATAAAAGTCAGAATTTTACAAATGTCACCATTTTGCATTAAAAAACAATAAGTTTACATAAAGTAATAATTTTACGAGAAAAGAATGCAATATTACAGAAACAGAAAGAATATGAGAAATTGTTCCCAATTCTATAAGAAAAATTGTGAGAAAAATTAGTTAAAAAATAGTTTTTGAATTGTTTGTTTGTAATTGGTTTTTGGTCTTCATTATTTTCTTCAAGTTGTTACAGTATGTTTCGAATCTCTCGATTAACATATTTATTCTATTTTTTTAATACATTTTGGCCAAAGGAGGCGCATTTCAATTTCTTACACAAACGTATTACTTATGTTGGCCAGAGGGGAACACTTCAAATTTTTACACACGCTTGTTATTTCATATGTTGACAAAGAAGGGGAGCACTTTTAAAACCAACACACAGTCAATTTGAAAAATCCCTCCTTTTTGGGACCACCCAAATGAGACAATCTCTATTAGATGCAATGGTTTTCCGTATTGGGACCATGATTTATGTCCTAACTTGTTCACCGGTCCTCATATGGAAGGTACTTTTCCTTATTGATGTCTCAAGAAGGGTAGAAATACACACACACACACACACACACACACACACACACACACACACACACACACACACACACACACACACACACACACACACACAGGACCGCATTGTTGTCAACCTCAGGTGGACTCAGTCTCTATCTCCAATATCTCTCCAAAAATGTTGGGACTTTGAAATGCAGTATGTGCAAACACACATTCTTCATTCAAACACACACTGTTCATTCAAAGCTAAAGATAGAAACGATTATGAAATTAGTATGCTGGTCGACATCAGTAAAACGTCCAAACACTCCAAACACAGAAATTATGACTTTGATACATTTTGTGCAAGATGCTTGACAATATGAATTTCTATGTAAACACTGCACTATATCATATAAATGTACAGACCATGTTGTATATGGCTAAACAGAGTTGCGTGGCCTTATACAAAATGTTGTTTGTTGCCCATTTTAGTCTTTATTATTACTTATTACTTATTTTTATTATTAGACCCCTGAAGGGCGCCCACCCCACCCCAAACCTAACATCACCGCCCACATAGATAGATAGATAGATAGATAGATAGATAGATAGATAGACAGACATACAGACACCCAGTATGTTTACACACACTAAAAAACTAATAATTGACTTAATTTGGTTGAAACTACCTAAAATAAGTTTTTTTCTGATAATCTGATTCATGTGGGATTATCATTAGTGGATAACTATTATCATAATAATTAGAGATGTGTGATAATGGTTTTTTTGCCGATATCCGATATTTTCCAACTCTTAACTACCAATTCCGATATCAACCGATACCGATATATACAGTCGTGGAATTAACACATTATTATGCTTAATTTTGTTGTGATGCCCCGCTGGATGCATTAAACAAAGTAACAAGGTTTTCCAAAATAATTCAACTCAAGTTATGGAAAAAAATGCCAACATGGCACTGCCATATTATTGAAGTCACAAAGTGCATTATTTTTTTAACATGCCTCAAAACAGCAGCTTGGAATTTGGGACATGCTCTCCCTGAGAGAGCATGAGGAGGTTGAGGTGGGGGGTAGGGGGTAGCGGGGGGTGTATATTGTAGCGTCCCGGAAGAGTTAGTGCTGCAAGGGGTTCTGGGTATTTGTTCTGTTGTGTTTATGTTGTGTTACGGTGCGGATGTTCTCCCGAAATGTGTTTGGCATTCTTGTTTGGTGTGGGTTCACAGTGTGGTGCATATTTGTAACAGTGTTAAAGTAGTTTATACAGCCACCCTCACTGTGACCTGTATGGCTGTTGATCAAGTATGCCTTGCATTCAGTTGTGTGTGTGAAAAGTCGTAGATATTATGTGACTGAGCCGGCACACAAAGGCAGTGCCTTTAAGGTTTAATGCCGCTCTGTACTTCCCCCTAAGTGTAAGGCGTTTTAAAAAGTCATAAATTTTACTTTTTGAAACCGATACCGATAATTTTGAAACCAAAACCGATAATTTCCGATATTACATTTTAAAGCATTTATCGAAATCCCTAATAATAATACATCATGATTATATTTATTAGTGCATATACTGGGGGTTACGCCTCCCCTGTCTTTAGAAAATAGTGACGCTTCTGTTTTGAACTTTAATCAAAGGTCCTTGAACGCAACACAGTTACGTGCTATGAGATGCAAAATTAAAATGAAACATAATGTTCAATACTGCCATACATAGATTTATCATATTTCTACTTTTCTTCTATCATCTCATTCTGGTTTCCAAACGTTGGCGCTTTATGTGAGTGCATACATGTGATTTTTGATGACGTTTTGGACGTCTGTGTTGAGGGAACGTTGAAGTGTTCCATGCTGGATTTGTCACGACCAGGAGGCATGAACCATTTTGCATTTTCACAAGGGCTGTGTTACTAATTTGATAATTTGATGCAAGCAACCTTATTATTGAGCTTTGACAACAAAAGTAATTTTATGATGTCATATTCCAAAACTGACTAATTAAAATGAAAGATTAAAAAATCCCAGGGGCCTCATGTATTAAGATGTGCGTGCATTTCCTACTAAAAAATGGTGTACATCCAAATACAGAAAACGTCGTACGCACAAACAAATTTAGATGTATAAAGTGTTAACCCAAGCGCATTTATTTTTTACATCCTAATCAACATAGATAAAATTCTCTCTGCGTTTCCACCAAAGACTACCCAGGTACAAAACCCAAAACCAGTGAAGTTGGCACGTTGTGTAAATCGCAAATAAAAACAGAATAGAATATTCAATTGAATAGACTGCAAAGACAAGATACTTAACGTTCGAACTGAAAAACTTAATTTTTTTTTTGCAAATATTAGCTCATTTGGAATTTGATGCCTGCAACATGTTTCCAAAAGGCTGGCACAAGTGGCAAAAAGACTGAGAAAGTTGAGGAATGCTCATCAAACACTTATTTGGAACATCCCACAGGTGAACAGGCTAATTGGGAACAGGTGGGTGCCATGATTGGGTATACAAGCAGCTTCCATGAAATGCGCAGTCATTCACAAACAAGGATGGGGCGAGGGTCACCACTTTGTGAACAAATGCGTGAGCAAATTGTCGAACAGTTTAAGAACAACATTTCTTAAAGAGCTATTGCAAGGAATTTAGGGATTTCACCATCTACGGTCTGTAATATCATCAAAAGGTTCAGAGAATGTAGAGAAATCACTGCATGTAAGCGGCAAGGCGGAAAATAAACATGGAATGCCCGTAACCTTCGATCCCTCAGGCGGTACTGCATCAAAAAGCGACATCAGTGTGTAAAGGATATCATCACATGGGCTCAGGAACACTTCAGAAAACCACTGTCAGTAACTACAGTTATTCGCTACATCTGTTACTGCAAGTTAAAACTCTACTATGCAAAGCCAAAGCCATTTATCAACAACACCCAGAAACACCGCCAACTTAGCTGGGCCCGAGCTCATCTAAGATGGACTGATGCAAAGTGGAAAAGTGTTCTGTGGTCTGACGAGTCCACATTTCAAATTGTTTTTGGAAACTGTGGATGTCGTGTCCTCCGGACCAAAGAGGAAAAGAACCCTCCGGATTGTTATAGGCGCAAAGTTCAAAAGCCAGCATCTGTGATGGTATGGGGGTGTATTAGTGCCCAAGGCATAGGTAACTGTTGAACAACTTAAGCTGTACATCAAGCAAGAATGGGAAAGAATTCCACCTGAAAAGCTTCAAAAATTGTTCTCCTCAGTTCCCAAATGTTTACTGAGTTTTGTTAAAAGGAAAGGCTATGTAACACAGTGGTAAAAATGCCCCTGTGCCAACTTTTTTGCAAGGTGTTGCTGCCATGAATTCCAAGTTAATGTCATGACGTGGACTATGGCGGGGTTTGTTTTCCCGAGATGCAAGGAAATTTGATCGGACATGGCGTGAAGGTAAGGACATGATTTACTTTAACACTAACAAAGGAACAAACAAAAGGCGCGCACAAGGCGGAGGTACAAACTTGACTATGAAACAAAAACTAGCACTTGGGAAAAACTATGGACATGAAATAAACAAAACTTACGTGGCATGGCATGAAGCATAGACTATGACAGGCATGAGTATCAGAAGTAGCAACGGATAGCATGGGTGTCAGAAGTAATGTCGCCAGGCCAACTGCCTGGCAACTGCAAGCTTAAATAATACAGACATGATTAGTGACAGGTGTGTGAGTCTAAATGTGCAACAGGTGAAACTAATGGTTGTCATGGTAACAAAACAAGCAAGAATGAAAAAACAGGAACTAAGTGTCCAAAACCCAAACAGCACATGGCCAAACAAAAACATGATCAAAAGACATGACAGTTAATGATTATTTGCAAAAAAAAAAATTAAGTTTCTCAGTTCGAACATTAAATATCTTGTCTTTGCAGTCTATTCAATTGAATATAAGTTGAAAAGGATTTGCAAATCATTGTATTCTGTTTTTATTTACGAATTACACAACGTGCCAACTGGTTTTGGGTTTTGTAGATTTAGATCTTCAGGAACTATTCTTAATTCCTGCTAGCGAGGAAGATTACAGGATCTTTTGAGGGGCAAGCTGTGAGGTAGACCGCTGAGTGGTTAAACACAGTTGGGGCGTTCCTAAAAACCGCCATTACACCATGCGAGACTACTAGTTTATTTCTTATTCCTTGTGTATTTCTATTATAACAAACTTGACAATGGGGAGAAAGAAGAACGAAAGGAACCTGCGACTTCCAGGAACTTTTGTGGGGCATCTGTGAGCTGATTAGTGGAACTACCGTATTTTTCGGACTATAAGTCGCAGTTTTTTTTCATAGTTGGGCCGGGGGTGCGACTTATACTCAGGAGCGACTTATGTGTGAAATTATTAACACATTACCGTAAAATATCAAATAATATTATTTAGCTCGTTCACGTAAGAGACTAGACGTATAAGATTTGATGGGATTTAGCGATTAGGAGTGACAAATTGTTTGGTAAACGTATAGCATGTTCTATATGTTATAGTTATTTGAATGACTCTTACCATAATATGTTACGTTAACATACCAGGCACGTTCTCAGTTGGTTATTTATGCCTCATATAACGTACACTTATTCAGCCTGTTGTTCACTATTCTTTATTTATTTTAAATTGCCTTTCAAATGTCTATTCTTGGTGTTGGGTTTTATCAAATCAATTTCCCCAAAAAATGCGACTTATACTCCAGTGCGACTTATATATGTTTTTTTCCTTCTTTATTATGCATTTTCGGCCGGTGTGCCTTATACTCCGGTGCGACTTATAGTCTGAAAAATACCATAACTTGTAGTAATTTTACTCAGCCGTAGTCTTTTAAACTTGTGGACATTTTCATGCTGTTTATTAATTTGTACCAACTTCACTCCAATGCATGAAGCTACAAGAAGAGGACGTACTCTTTTAAACGTATTTACAGAGGAATATAATGTATTTAGTCGGACATTGAAGCGGCGAGGCGAGCTGCTCACTGGGACTCAGAGACCTCGTTGTTTGAGGATAAACGTGAACTAAAGGAGGCAGTAAACGAGTGGAAAGAAGGTAATTTATAACATCAAATATTCAAAGTTTACTTTGTTACATACTGTAAAAGAAGTCAGTGACACGCCATTTGTGTTGTTATTTATCGCAACCCGAGTGGATCGAATGCTAATGCTAATAAGCTAACGCTAAAGATGCCGTGTTTGTGTTGTCACCATGAGATAAACACTGACCTTTATTAATTACATATTGTTAATTACAGCTGAAATGGATCAGATAGGACTCGTCTGACCCTCTTGAATTCATCATTTACTGAGGGGACACAGTCGTCTTTTTATGTAATATCCAGTACACTTTGTTTTATTACACTTTGTGTTGTACCGTATTTTATTGCTGCTTTGTATTTTATTTACCTATGAATATGACCAAATAGTGTATTTACATGGTATCAGTGTAGAAATATACTGTACTACACCTTCACACGCCTGATTTGTATGAATTACCCTGAACTGTGAAATGTGGTGGAAACACGAACCACACACCTCTACTGGAACCTTTAAGTCCAGGAACTAAAGGTTCCAAGAACCTAATTTTTCTGAAATGTTGGTGGAACAAAGCCTAATGAAAGCACGCGTAAGTCTGATACAGAAAGGCACCACAAGCGGCACAAGTCATTACTCTGACATGTAATCATGTATTAAACATTACTACAGTGTACTTTAATGACATGTAATCATGTGTTAAACATTACTATAGTGTACTTTAATGATATGTAATCATGTATTAAACATTACTATAGTGTACTTTAATGACATGTAATCATGTAATAAACATTACTATAGTGTACTTTAATGACATGTAATCATGTATTAAACATTACTATGGTGTACTTTAATGACATGTAATCATGTATTAAACATTACTATAGTGTTCTTTAATGACATGTAATCATGTATTAAACATTAGTATAGTGTACTTTAATGACATGTAATCATGTATTAAACATTACTATAGTGTACTTTAATGACATGTAATCATGTATTAAACATTACTATAGTGTACTTTAATGACATGTCATCATGTATTAAACATTACTATAGTGTACTTTAGTGACATGTAATCATGCATTAAACATTACTATAGTGTACTTTAGTGACATGTAATCATGTATTAAACATTACTATAGTGTACTTTAATGACATGTAATCAAGTATTAAACATTACTATAGTGTACTTTAATGATATGTAAACATTACTATAGTGTACTTTAATGACATGTAATCATGTATTAAACATTACTATAGTGTACTTTAATGACATGTATTCATGTTTTAAACATTACTATAGTGTACTTTAATGACATGTAATCAAGTATTAAACATTACTATAGTGTACTTTAATGACATGTAATCAAGTATTAAACATTACTATAGTGTACTTTAATGATATGTAAACATTACTATAGTGTACTTTAATGACATGTAATCATGTATTAAACATTACTTTAGTGATGTAATCATGTATTAAACATTACTATAGTGTACTTTAATGACATGTAATCATGTATTAAACATGACTATAGTGTACTTTAATGACATGTAATCATGTAATAACCATTACTATAGTGTACTTCAATGACATATAATCATGTACTAAACATTACTATAGTGTACTTTAGTGACATGTAATCATGTATTAAACATTACTATAGTGTACTTTAATGACATGTAATCATGTATTAAACATTACTATACTGTACTTTAATGACATGTAATCATGTATTAAACATTACTATAGTGTACTTTAATGATATGTAAACATTACTATAGTGTACTTTAATGACATGTAATCATGTATTAAACATTACTATAGAGTACTTTAATGACATGTAATCATGTAATAAACATTACTATACTGTACTTTAACGACATGTAATCATGTAATAAACATTACTATAGTGTACTTTAATCACATGTAATCATGTATTAAACATTACTATAGTGTAATTTAATGACATGTACCGGTAATCATGTATTAAACATTACTATAGTGTACTTTAATGACATGTAATAATGTATTAAACATTACTACAGTGTACTTTAATGACATGTAATCATGTATTAAACATTACTATACTGTACTTTAATGACATGTAATCAAGTATTAAACATTACTATAGTGTACTTTAATGACATGTAATCATGTATTAAACATTACTATAGTGTACTTTAATGATATGTAAACATTACTATACTGTACTTTAATGACATGTAATCATGTAATAAACATTACTATAGTGTACTTTAATGACATGTAATCATGTAATAAACATTACTATAGTGTACTTTAATGACATGTAATCATGTATTAAACATTACTATACTGTACTTTAATGACATGTAATCATGTATTAAACATTACTATAGTGTACTTTAATGACATGTAATCATGTATTAAACATTACGGTACTATAGAGTACTTTTGTGACATGTAATCATGTATTAAACATTACTATAGTGTACTTTAATGACATGTAATCAAGTATTAAACATTACTATATTGTACTTTAGTGACATGTAATCATGTAAACATTATTACAGTGTACATTAGTGACATGTAATCATGTATTAAGTAAAAAAACAGTCAAGCGTACCTGCATAGCGTGCACAGAGAGCAGCACAAACACGTCCTTCATTGCTTCTCAGCAGCAGATGTAAAAGTGGAGCAAGTTCCTTGACGTAATATGAGCGTTCGGATGAAGGAAGTGAGCGTGCAACTTGCAGGCAGTCGCTCTGAACTATGAAGAAAAAAAAAGTGCATTTTATTGAGTAGGCTTCAAACTGATGACCAACATGCGTAGTCTAACAACCGACATTTCAATCACAGATGAAAAATGACAACAAGTCGTTATATAACCTATGGCCTCCAGGTGTCTGCATGCTAACTGAAATTCAGGAAGATAGATTTTGTTTTTTTAAATGTAAGTAAAACAAATTAAATACAATTCATCTAAGTAATAAAGCAGACAACATACTAAAAGGATGAAATAAGTAGGATTAAGTAATTGATACAAATTATGTAGTGTACCTCAATATGTATTTGTGGTATTTTATTCAGTTTGTGGTCATATATAAACGCCGGTGTATACTGTATGTTACCGACCTTCGATCCCTCAGGCGGTACTGCATCAAAAAGCGACATCAGTGTGTCACCACATGGGCTCAGGAACACTTCAGAAAACCACTGTCAGTAACTACAGTTGGTCGCTACATCTGCAAGTGAAAGTTAAAACTCTACTATGCAAAGCAAAAGCCATTTATCAACAACACCCAGAAACGCCGCCGGCTTCGCTGGGCCCGAGCTCATCTAAAATGGACTGATGCAAAGTGGAAAAGTGTTCTGTGGTCTGAAGAGTCCACATTTCAAATTGTTTTTGGAAACTGTGGACGTCGTGTCCTCCGGAACAAAGAGGAAAAGAAATATCCGGATTGTTATAGGCGCAAAGTTCAAAAGCCAGCATCTGTGATGGTATGGAGGTGTATTAGAGCCCAAGACATGGGTAACTTACACATCTGTGAAGGCGCCATTAATGCTGAAAGGTACGTACAGGTTTTGGAGCAACATTTGTTGCCATCCAAGCAACGTTATCATGGACGCCCCTGCTTATTTCAGCAAGACAATGCAAAGCCACGTGTTACAACAGCGTGGCTTCATAGTAAAAGAGTGCGGGTACGAGACTGGCCTGTCTGTAGTCCAGACCTGTCTCCCATTGAAAATGTGTGGCTCAATATGAAGCCTAAAATACCACTACGGAGACCCCCGGACTGTTGAACAACTTAAGCTGTACATCAAGCAAGAATGGGAAATAATTCCAACTGAAAAGCTTCAAAAATTGGTCTCCTCAGTTCCCAAACGTTTACAGAGTGTTGTTAAAAGGAAAGGCCATGTAACACAGTGGTAAAAATGCCCCTGTGCCAATTTTTTTGCAATGTGCTGCTGCCATTAAATTCTAAGTTAATGATTATTTGCACAAAAAAATAAGTTTCTCGGTTCGAACATTAAATATCTTGTCTTTGCAGTCTATTCAATTGAATATAAGTTGAAAAGGATTTGCAAATCATTGTATTCTGTTTTTATTTACGAATTACACAGCGTGCCAACTTCACTGGTTTTGGGTTTTGTAGAACCAGCTCACACAAATACCTGCTATTTTAGACCAATGAACTATATTGTATTATTATATTATTATTATATTATATATGTATATATATTCTCGAGCAAAGCAGAAATTACGGGAAATAAAACCTCCCCCTCTTACACATTTCTGTAGCTCCTTTTGATGACACGCTTGTGTTCTTTGTTATGTGACAGAAAACAAAAACATGCAAATGAGTTCCACACAGGCAGCAAAGCAAGCACCTATTTCCTCTCTCTGAGATAGACTTCAGCCTTAAGTCGCTACACGTCTTCAAACATGTCGGCTTTTCCGAGCAAACCCCACTCTTTTTACTTTATATTTGTCAGTGCCGCAGTGAAAAAAAAAGGGAAGTTGAAAGCTCGGCTCACAGCTTGAGGACAATAAACGAGATGCATCCTGGCGACAGAGAGGTTTCAAAATGAGTCAGCAAGTATTGTGCAAAAGAAGAGTATATAAATAAAACAAACTGTCCTTAAAGGGGAACTGCACTTTTTTGGAATGTTGCCCATCATTCATAATCCATATCTATGTTTTTCTTTTTTTTATGCATTCTAATTCGGAAAAACACGACAAGTACGAGGTGGCTAACAATGCAGACTATTCAGCCCATAAAGCCATCTAAAAAAAACGCCAAGAAAATTCCATTTACATCTCGTGGCCTGAATATTAACCAAGCATTAGCGATATTGTTATTATAAGCGCTAACTCAGACCAACTATTTTTAATGGCACCGTGATCACGGAGAGCTAACTAGCTTTTGCTGCTATATTGACATATTGAACCAGTGAGATGCTGCATCGCCTCTAAACTGGCGAAAGTTATTTCTAGATTATAAATCATGCCCCTCACTTAGATAGTAAAAGGTTGTAGCCATTAACCCGAAAAGTTTGACATCCAACTTAGACCCGGAGATGGTAATAAAGCCGCTGGAAGACGCTCATTTATGGCACTTTTTATTTGTTTACCTAATGATTGGAAACTGGAAGATATAACCATCCCGTCAGTCGGCACCCCAGTGAGAGCAGACATTGTACAGTAAGTGATTGTTTTATGTTCTTAGTTTGTATTTCTTGTTTAGCAATTAGTTAAAGTTAAAGTACCAATGATAGTCACACACACACCGGATGTGGCGAAATTATTCTCTGCATTTGACCCATCACCCTTGATCACCCCCTGGGAGGTGAGGGGAGCAGTGAGCAGCAGCGGTGGCCGCGCCCGGGAACCATTTTTGGTGATTTAACCCCCAATTCCAACCCTTGATGCTGAGTGTCAAGCAAGGAGGTAATGGGTCCCACTTTTATAGTCTTTGGTATGACTCGGCCGGGGTTTGAACTCACAACCTACCGATCTCAGGGCGGACACTCTAACCACTAGGCCACTGAGTAGGTTTTTATTAGCAATTGATAATAATAATTAGCAATACTGCTACATGCCAATTGTATTTTATTAAAGCTGGATCTGTTTAGCACACAGCTTCTAAAACTTGTAGCTCATCCTCCTTGTATGCGGTCTCAAAAATACAAGTTTTTGTATCCGGATCATAATTTTTCCCAAAATAGTCTTTGTTGTCTTTCTTTAAGTCTGACATGAGTAGTAGTGTTGTTTTTGTTGAAAGGAAAAGCGAACATTGTGATGCGTCTGTGAAATTAATACGCCGACATATGCTTAAAGGGGAACTGCACTTTTTGGGGAATTTTGCCTACTGTTCACAATCCATAACGACCAATGTATTTTTTTTAATGCATTCTAACTCGTAAATAAACGTAAATTAAGGTCTGCTTACAGCGGAGCCTATAGGAGGTCCTTTATTCCGCCAATAAAACCCAATTAAAAAAAACATTCAAAAACCGCCAACAATACAGTTTACATTTCATAACTTGAATATTAATCAAGTATCAGTGATATTGTTATTATAAGTGCTAACGCAGACAAACTATTTATAGATGCACTGTGATCACTAGCGTGTGTGCCTACATTGCCTATATCGACTGGTCAGCTGCTTCCTCACTTCCCTGCTTGTGGATGTTTATTGTAGATCATAAATCATGCCTCTCACCTGGATAGGAGAAGGACGAGGATGTAATCTGACATGTTGGTACATTTTGACAGCCAATTTAGAACCAGAAATGGTGAGAATGACATGAAAAGATGCTTGGGTTCACCCCCATTTTCTTTGCTGGGATTATGACTAATTTTTCATCTAAATGTGAAAATATGAACATCCTACTAGTCGGCATTCTAATGACAGCAGACATTGTACAATAAGTGATGTTTTATTATGTTTGTTGGCTCGAATGAAGTCTGCAGTGAGTAATATTTAGTGATGTTGTTGAAAAAAGCAAATGTAGGCTTAAAATTATAAATATAATCAAATCAAATAAAATATTATAAATGTGCCTGTTACTACATTACATACATACTTACAGCATGTATATAAAACCTTAATGGAGGTGTTTGGATGTTTTTTTAAGGGCTTTATAGGCAGAATAGAGCGGCTCCCATAATCTCGATTGTAAGCAAACTTTTGAACACATTTATTTACTATTTAGAATGCATTAAAAAAAATACATCCGTCGTCTTGTCTTTCATAATGATTGTGACGTTTGGCAAAATCCCCAAAAAAGTGCAGTTCCCCTTTAAAATGAGCAAAAAACGTAAATATTATGTTTATTCTGAATGTGTACATTACATGCTGTATATACTTCAGACAATGATGGAGGCTTTTGGATGTTTTTTTAAAGTGCTTTACAGGCGGAAAAGAGCGACTCACATTGGGGTCCATTGTTAGCTGACTCTTGCTAACGTTTATTTACGAGTTAGAATGTGTAAAAAAAACAACTTATGTGCTGTTGTCTTACATAAGGGTCACATGCACCATTACATTTGCATTTTTACTAAACAAACTGAAATGTTAGCTTTTACTTTATGGTTTGTTTTGCACAAGGCAGCACTGACAGAAGTAGCATAAATATTGTATATGTATATATATACATTTTTGTCAATACAATGTCTCTGAGCGCCGCTTAAACGTGCTTATAAACTGTCTAATAAGTGGAGTTTGTTTTTTGTGTAGACGAAGCAGAAACAACAATCGACTCTTCATTGCATAACCAGCACATTTGTCATCTGTCTACAGCACTAAGCCTGCTGGGTGAAGTCGTATATAAATATTTACTTCCTAGTTAACATGTATTTATTTAACTTTTATTTCTCCATGTAAGGCGATTAAGAACACGTTTTCATTCACAATGCTGACCTATAGCAAAGAAGCAGCATTAACATGTGAAAGTTAAAGTACCAATGAATGTCACACACACACTAGGTGTGTCGAAATTAGAGAATTGATGTGTGATAAAAATCTCTCGTCTCTCATTTTCCATCAAAAATGTGTGTTATAAATTGCTCTCAACAGTTTGCACAGGCTCTTAGCAAGGGGGTTAAATGTATTGGAATATAAATGAATGTGTAAGGCAAACACTTTTCAAGTGTAAAATATATAAGAGAATGTCTGCAACTTGTGGACGACAGAGCAGACAGTGGACAGTAAGGAAGCCTTGGGTGCTGTTTCTTGGATTAAAAGTACCACCATTATGAGTTATGTTGAATTAAGAGTAGACTAGTACAGTCATTTCACAATGAGGTCTGAGTATGTGCTTTTACTGCCATCTAGTGTCTACTTTTATGTCAATAGAGTATTTGTTTTCCATTTTTTAAATTAAAACCATGTATTCTGAGGTTGAAGTTTCAAGGAAGACTTAAAAAGACATTGATAACAAATATATCAAATCACAAGTTGATTCAGTGTTTTTGACAAGAGCAAGCCTCAAAACAGTCAAACCTTTTTGAAGGGGCTGCTTCGAATTCAGACATTTTCAGCAAACACCAGCGAAATCCTGGAGGGACGGACAAATAAGCATTTAATACTGATGTACCAGCCAGGACAAAAGCTCTCAAGTGGTGCTTGCACAAACTGAAACATCACACACAAATGATCCAACTTCAATGTTTATTTAAAGTCACAATGACTTTCATTGCTTGACAAGAAAATACACAAGAAACACAATGAAGGTTTGACAGCTTTATAGTTGCCATAATCGTCTTGTTAAAAAAAACAACCAAAAAAACACTTGAGGGTCTGTTGTCAGCTCTTGGTGGAAGATAAACGTCCTAAATTTCCTTTGGGGGAAAAGTGCTGGAAGTGAAACCGAGCCAATCGACAGAGAGCTGGTGTCTGGTCAGAGCGATTGCTTTTGGTCACTTGATCCTGGAAAATCACAAAGAGCTATTTCATTGTCAACTACCAACACATTATGTAATAATATACCTAGGCTAGACCCTTAGAATACAGTCAGCCCTCGCCACATCGCACTTCAAAGATCGCAGCTTCACTAATAGACGGACCGATGTGGTTTTTTGGAGGGCCGATATCGATAAAAATAATAATGGAATTCATATATTCTATACACGCAAAGCGCTTTACAGTGAGAACTGACAACCCGTCAATCATTCACTCCCCATTCACACATGGATACCCAAGGTCAATAACTGATATTTGGAGCAGATATTGATTTGCAGTACAATTTAGTTAAACATGAATAGTACACATCAGTAAACAGCTGGACAAGGCTTTAAGTTGTTTTTTAACATGATTTTTTGGGAAACGTTGGACCAGTCAGTAGCTACATAATGTTTAATGCAGCGCTAATGTTGTGGTTAAATTAGCAGCAAAAAACATCAGGGGATTTCACAAACACCTTTATTATGTGTGTCTGAGAAGAACAACATTTGCATTTCAACAGCATTTCTCCTGGAAAATTGGTAAAAGTATGTGATTTTTGTACATCACACCAACTTGCCATCTACTCAGTTTTATAGCAGTTTATGGAGTCAATACATTGTATGGTTCACTTGTAAGGAACCCTGAATTGTTGGTCAGTTGAACTTTATTTTGATATTTTGATTTTAATATAAAATACATTACATATTTTCATTTCTCTTTAAACATGTCCGAAAAGGAGTAGGAAGAAGAAAAGCTTATTTAAACCTACCCCATTTTCACTTGATAGCAATAACCAACACATATGTTCACTTTCCTGTTCTCAATTTGTAACACAAAATGGTATGACTGATATAAAATATATGATTTTTAAATATAGAAAACATTTAAACAGAACTAATTCTGGGATAATTCATGTAGCCTAACTCAGAAATTAGCTGCTGCCTGCCCTTCTTTACGTATTATATGAGTCTCCTATTTGACAATTTACACAAGGTGTGAATTTTTCGCATATATCTTTTCTGTCATCTATCTCTGATGTTTATTTGACTAAATCACAGAACATGAAAACTTGCCGCCCTCCTTTAAATGAGCCCATGCACGGTGCGAGTGTTGCGAACGGGGAGGCTTGTCGTGTGATCGCTGCGGTAGCGAAAACAAACAAAATGAATTGAAAAAGGAAGAAACCCCAGGAAAAGAAGGACAAAAATTGGAACTTCTGGCAAAAAAATGGAAGTTCTGACAAGTACTCCAAAGAGAGGAAGAGAGCGAAGGTGTGTGCGGGTGTGGGATGGCCATCTGAGCTGCAGCTTAGCAGAAAGGAGCACTGGTTATTACTACTAACTTACTCTCACTTATCAAATGTTTTTATTTTGTAATACTTAATACTGGTATCATATGTTTATATATTGTATTTGCTGATGCCGATAAAAGAAGGCCGATAGCAATATACAGTACAGGCCAAAAGTTTGGACACACCTTCTCCTCATTCAATGCGTATTTTTTATTTTCATGACTATTTACATTGTAGATTGTCACTGAAGGCATCAAAACTATGAATGAATACATGTGGAGTTATGTACTTAACAAAAAAAGGTGAAATAACTGAAAACATGTTTTGTATTATACTTTCGTCAAAATAGCCACCCTTTGCTCTGATTACTGCTTTGCACACTCTTGGAATTCTCCCGATGAGCTTCAAGCACACCTGTGAAGTGAAAACCATTTCAGGTGACTACTTCTTGAAGCTCATCGAGAGAATGCCAAGAGTGTGCGAAAAAGTAATCAGAGCAAAGGGTGGCTATTTTGAAGAAACTACAATATAAAACATGTTTTCAGTTATTTCACCTTTTTTTGTAAAGTACATAACTCCACATGTGTTCATTCATAGTTTTGATGCCTTGAGTGACAATCTACAATGTAAATACCGTATTTTCCGCACTATAAGGCGCACCGGATTAAAAGGTGCACCTTCAATGAATGGCTTATTTCAAAACTTTGTTCATATATAAGGCGCACCGGATTATAAGGCACACCTATGCATTCATTAGATGGAGCTGCGCTAAAGGGAATGTCAACTAAACAGTCAGATAGGTCAGTCAAACTTTATTAATAGATTACAAACCAGCGTTCTGACAACTCTCTTCACTCCCAAAATGAATAAACAGCTGTTTTATTATTTTCCCCGAGGTAAAGTCAGTGACGTGGTGTTTTGTTTATCTTTTAACAACAGCAAGGTATAACATGTAGTGTAACATTTATATCACATAGTGGAGGGGAACTTTTCCTCGATTCAATAAACACGTAAAAAACAGTCTGATACTGTTACGGTAAATCAAACGTAAGTGCAATCACAATATAGTGACACTCAAAATAGTGCAGAGCAATAACAATATATCAATAACTCAACGTTGCTCAAACGTTAATGTCACACAACACAACACACAAAATAAACATGTAAAGCTCACTTTATGAAGTTATTCCTCATCCACGAATCCCTCGAATTCTTCTTCTTCAGTGTCCGAATTAAACACCATTGATTCGTTAATGTTAAATTCTCTCGCTGCTGCTCTATTCCTGTACTACTGCGTGACTGATCGTCTTAAGTTTAAACTCTGCGTCGTAAGCGCGTCTCTTAATAGGAGCCATTTTTGGGTTAGAAGCGCTTCTTCTTCTACGGGGGAAAATGAAGGTGGCGGCTGCTTACCGTAGAAGAAGAAGCGCTTCTTCTTCTACTGGGGAAAAAAAAGTTGGCGGCTGTTTACCGTAGTTGCGAGACCTAAACTTTATGAAAATGAAGTTTAGGTTTGTTGTGGCTTGGTCCATATATAAGGCGCACCGGATTATAAGGCGCACTGTCAGCTTTTGAGAAAATTGGAAGTTTTTAGGTGCGCCTTATAGTGCGGAAAATACGGTAGTCATGAAAATAAAGAAAACCCATTGAATGAGGTATGTCCAAACTTTTGGCCTGTACTGTATGTCAAAATGCCAAATATCGGTGCCGATAACTGGCCTAGCCGATAATCAGCAGATCCCTAGTTCGTATACAGAGACATGGTTCGCACAAAGATGCATTTTTGGCGCGATCTAAAAGTGTGTAAAAAAAGCTTGCAAATAGAGTGGCTCAAAAATCGAGGTTCCATTGTATTGCCTTTGTAATGACAGATTTTAAAAGTTAAAAAAAATGTCACCTCTCGTTCTGCAACTTGTAGCTGAGTAAAGTTGTTCTTAACGAGGTGACTGCGCAGGTCCAGGTTGCTTGGCGGGAGCAAGAAGCCTTGAACCCTGTTAGGCCAGCCCAAAAGGCAGTGCTGGATTGTAGTAAAGACACTTGAGGAACAAGATAAAGTGCACTAGTATTTAACTTAGTAGTGTACTTACTGATGGTAAGGCCAAACTGTCAGATGGCTCGAAGCTGCAGCGGCGATGTATTTTGTACTTGTAAGGAGGCAGGACGGAAAAGCGAGGGATGGTGACCCTGTAAATTGGCCGCACACAAAAACTTAGTATAACTTAGGATAGTTGACCTTTGGACTTGGAAGTACCTTTGCTATGGTAAGACTGTCCTACACAGGTCATGTTCTATGTGACATTTTAGAAAACTAGAAAAGCATAGAGAGCGCAGACCTCCGCAAGGTCTCCCAAAAGTATGCTGGAAATGAGAAAAATCTCCCCAAATCCTATTTTTCCCCTAAAGCGATCATGACAACCATTGTGGCAGTTAATGATGCCGTATGTTTGCACCATGTTTTGAACTTGTTAAAAAAAACTGAGTCCATGTAAATAAGCAGATTCAGATTCCAGCAAGACCCACAATGCAATGCGTTTCCACGTCACAGTTTACACATAGTTTTAATTTATATATCCCATATAGTGATGCCTACTTTTTACATTTGAAAAACAATTTTATATTTCTTTACTGTAATCAGTTATATCGCAGACAGAGGGAAACATAATTTCAATGCTGTGTGTATCATGGAAACACAGTGTATTGGCAAGAGACACTTTTAAAACAATATTTAGTTCCAGTTGTGAATACTTCAATTAAGCAAAACTCCCAAGTTACTTTTAATGTTTTCTATTTAATCATTACCATATTTTCTGGACTAAAAGGCCGCTACTGTTTTCCAATGCTTTGAACCCTGCGGCTAATGAAACAGGGCGGCTAATTTATGAATGTTTCTTCGCTAACGGCCCTAATGTTTTGTATTCCACAAATAGTTTTCATATTATGCCAACAGAGACACTGAAAAAGGTGTGCTATTGTGTGTGCTCGGGGGGCATTTTTGGACAAATTTGCTCACTGCAGGTGTTGCAGTTGGACAATGTACTTCCTGTTTTGTGCCAGAAGTATATTTGTCCATAGTGTTTCTGCTCAAAAGTATTCTTCATTCATCACTCCAAGGAATGTATTCAGTTTCAAAATTCACCAAAACATCACTGTGGAGTTATTGAGTCCGTTGAGCTGATTGGAGAGCAAGTCTCCGCAGCTAATGGATCCATGATGATGACTTCTATCTTGTTTGATCAGTCGTTTTAGTGCGGCGTTACAGGCGCTATTGGAAAACAATTAAGATATGTAAATGTGTATGTATCGGTATATATTAGAGATGTCCGATAGTGGCTTTTTTGCCGATATCCGATCTTCCGATATTGTCTAACTCTTAATTACCGATTTCGATATCAACCGATACCGATATATACAGCCGTGGAATTAACACATTATTATGCTTAATTTTGTTGTGATGCCCCGCTGGATGCATTAAACAATGTAACAAGGTTTTCCAAAATAAATCAACTCAAGTTATGGAAAAAAATGCCAACATGGCACTGCCATATTTATTATTGAAGTCACAAAGTGCATTATTTTTTTTAACATGCCTCAAAACAGCAACTTGGAATTTGGCACATGCTCTCCCTGAGAGACCATGAGGAGGTTGAGGTGGGCGGGGTTGAGGTGAGGGGGTTGAGGTGGGGTAGGGGGGGTGTATATTGTAGCGTACCGGAAGAGTTAGTGCTGCAAAATGTTCTGGGTATTTGTTCTGTTGTGTTTATGTTGTGTTACGGTGCGGATGTTCTCCCAAAATGTGTTTGTCATTCTTGTTTGGTGTGGGTTCACAGTGTGGCGCATATTTGTAACAGTGTTAAAGTTGTTTATATGGCCACCCTCAGTGTGACCTGTATGGCTGATGACCAAGAATGCCTTGCATTCACTTGTGAATGTGAAAATCCGTAGCTATTATGTGATTGGGCCGGCACGCAAAGGAAGTGCCTTTAAGGTTTATTGACGCTATGTACCTCTCCCTACGTCCGTGTAGACAGCGGCGTTTTAAAAAGTCATAAATTTTACTTTTTTAAACCGATACCGATAATTTCCGATATTACATTTTAAAGCATTTATCGGCCGATAATATAGGCAGCCCGATATTATCGGACATCCCTCGTATATATCGCTTTATATCTGAGGCTTATGGTCCGGTTTGGCAAATATAGGTAAAGATATTTTTTTCTTCAAAGATTTGGTGGGTGCGGCCTTAAATACCGGTGCGCTTTATAGTCCAGAAAATATGGTATTACTATTTTGGACATACAGTATAATGCAGTGGTTCTTAAATTTGTTGGAGGTACCGAACCCCACCAGTTTCATATGCGCATTCACCGAACCCTTCTTTAGTGAAAAATAAAATGTTGGGTTTTTTTCAAATCCAAGACAAAGTTATATGTTTTTGGTAACACTTTAGTATGGGGAACATATTCTAAGTAACAAAGACTTAATTTAGAGTTTGTTGGACACCAGGGGAACATATTCTAAGTAACAAAGACTTAATTTAGAGTTATTTGGTTAGGGTTGGGGATAGAAGGTTAGGGCCATGGTTAGAGGGTTAGGGTTATAATAAGGCCATTAATAATTTAATACGGCATTAATAAGTACTTAATAATGACTAGTTAAGAGCCAATATGTTACTAATTTGCATGTTAATAAGCAACTAATTAATGGTGAATATGTTCCCCATACTAAAGTGTTACCATGTTTTATTACTGGTTCACAAAATGAACCGTGCATGAACATCACCTTGTTCAAAGAACAAAACCAACACAGTGCATAAACTCACAACAAATTACACACCTGCAAATCAGTGTGACTTCTGCTGTTGCCGTATCCGTAATACGCCGATAGGGAGAAGTTTTTATTTACACGATGAGTCGGGTGTGTCTTGACCTCCGCCGAACCCCTGAGGCCGACTCACCGAACCCCAAGGGTTCCATCGAACCCAGGTTAAGAACCACTGGTATAATGGATTCACAATACAAGAGGTGGCCACTGAAGAGCAAAATACTTTATGTATTAAAAATCTTACTGTTGGATTATTTTGTATCAGTAATCATCATGTTTAGTCTTAAAAAGTACTCGTGTCATCTACATATTACATTTCAATTTACAATTTCACCCAAAATAACAGCAACAATACGGCTTAAAAAAGGGAGAATATTATCAGCATTTGCTGGTTTTTCAAACATTAATATAAAATTGTAACATTTTCCTTAAATGTCAATTATTTGCTCTACATAAAAAAGAGGCAGAGAGGAAGATGCAATTGGAGATGAAACACCTGAATTGCAACCCGGGTGGTTAATTGTGTTAAAATTGTCGTTTAAGTTACCGCTTTTCTTACCTGACGAGTGCTGGATCACCCACGGTGTGCGGATGTGAGGATTTTTCTCTTTTGCACACAGGACAACACTCCGGAGAGAGAAGCGAGACGGGGAACAATCTGTCGTTGAGTTTGTAAGAGAATGTACCTGAACACAAGCAAGATGAGAATAATTAGAACAAAGAGTTGTACCCAACAAGAACTGTGTCTTACACTCATGAACTTGCGTGTCAGCTTCTGGCCTGGCAGTGTCTGCAAGCATCGGCAGGATTGAGTGTTTATCCATGCAAAATTCAAGGCTGCAGGGCACATTACAAAGTAATGATTAGAGGACAAGTCGAGCGTCAGCAACAGAACACAATGAGCAGCACTCACTCTGATTGTGGCTGGTGGATGCACTCGCTTTTATTGCTTGTTCGAAACGCTTGCAGTTCATTGTAGAAGTCATCAGAGTATTCTGCTAAAGTGTTTTGCACATCCAAGACTCCTTCAATAAGACAGAGAGCAGTTGTCTTGTATAGGAATGTATGTTTAATGGGGATAGACAACAACAAAAGAGAAGATGTGTACCCGCGATCCAGTCATATCCAAGTAACGGACGCACAGGACACTTGTGGGAAGATTCTTCTGCACACGCATCCTCCGTCTGAAACGTCACTCGATTCTGCACCTTCTTCTGTATTAAAAAATATTCATATATTTAAAGGAGAACTGCAATTTTTGGGCAATTTTGCCGATCATTCACAATCACTATGTAAGACAAGAACACATATGTCTTTCTTCTTTAATACATTCTACGCCATGAAATACAGCTAGTACAAGGTGGCTAACAATGCAGATAATGGAAGTACACTATTCCGACTATAAAGACCTCTAAATATTTTAGAAAAAAAAGCGCCAATAATATTCCATTTACAGCTTGGGACCTGAATATTAACCAAGTATTAGTGATATTGTTATTATAAGCTCTAACTCAGACAAACTATTTTTAACGGCGCCGTGATCAGAGAGAGTTAACTAGCTTATGCATCTACAGTATTGACATTCTAAGCTGGTGAAATGTTGCATTGGCTCTGAGTTGGTGAAAGTTAAATTATTGTAGATTCTAAATCATGCCTCCTACTTGGATAGCAGAAGGATGTGGACATAAACCGAGAAGGTGGTCAACTTTGACACCCAACTTATGCCCGTAGATGGCACGAAAGACACGAAACGACGCTAGTTTGCGGCACCTTTTTTTTAACCTGTATAGGGATTATTCATTCAACTAATTTTTCATCCAAACGTCAAGATATGAACGTTCCATCAGTCGGCATCCAAGTGACAACAAACATTGTACAATAGGTGATTAATTTACTATGTTCATAGTTTGTATTTTTGGTTTAGCGCTTAGCAATATTGCTGCATGATGCTTAGTGTTTCACTAATGCTGGATCTGTTTAGCACACAGTTTGTAGGATATCCTCTGTATATTCAGGCTCAAAAATATAAGGTTCTGGATCATAATTTGTCCAAAAGTTGTCTTTCTTGTCTCTCATGAAGTCTGCCATGAGTAGTAATGTTGTTGAAGGGAAAAGCAAACGTCGTGATGCGTCTGTAAAATTACTACTCTGCCGTATGTTTAATATATATACACAGTATATATATATAAATATATATATATATATATATATATATATATATACATACATACATATATTTACAATGATGATGACTGTTGACTGTTATTTAGAGCGCTTTATAGGTGGAATAGAGCAAATCTTATTAACTTCTTTGTTAGCTGACTTTTGCTAATGTTTATACATGAGTTAGAATGGAAACAAGTATTTCAATCAGAGGTGTTAGTTTATGGAACAAAACAATGTAAATCTGTTTCTGTATTACAATTTTTTTTTTTAAATCATGATGATGAAAAGATATGACGAAGTAGAATTATTTCTTCATTAGTGGTTAAATTGTTGTAAAATTCATATATGTCTTTGTAGTCACCAACATTGAAAGTCAATTATTCTTTTTGTGAAAATACATGGCTCTTATTACATTTTTTAAACTTCTTTCTGCTCCTTTTCTTTCATATGTTACTTTAATGTTACATTGATGGATTTATTTTTATTTTATTCTTTTGTTTGATTTTTTTATGAATGAAATAAATGAACTGAATAAAAATATGCATAATAATAATATAATATAATATAATAATAGCCATCCATACATTTTCTACCGCTTGTAATATAATAATATGTATAATGTAAAATATGTATGCATAAAAAGAAAAAACATATCTGTCCTTGTCTCAAGTGAGGATTGTGAATGATAGACAGAATTCCAAAAAAAGTGCAGTTCCCCTCGAAGGAGAATATGTAGTTAACACTTTTCAAGTATATTTAGTGATTTACCTGTTCACTGCTCTGTTGTGTGTTTGATGCCAGACAAGACTTCATGCCATCCAAATCTGATGACGTTTCTGAAGTTGAGGCGTGTTCAGCTCCGACTCTTCCACAGCTGATGACCGAAGATGGCGAAGCGTTGGAACCCAGAGTGTCCATTTGTCTCTCACACATTCTGAAGATATCAGAGAAAAAAAATGGATTACTGTTAATGACATGGATCATTTGAGGCAACAAACTACCGTATTTTTCGGAGTATAAGTTGCTCCGCAGTATAAGTCGCACCGGCCGAAAATGCATAATAAAGAAGGAAAAAAACATATATAAGTCGCACTGGAGTATAAGTTGCATTTTTGGGGGAAATGTGTTTGATAAAACCCAACACCAAGAATAGACATTTGAAAGGCAATTTAAAATAAATAAAGAATAGTGAACAACAGGCTGAATAAGTGTATGTTATAAGACGCATAAATAACCAACTGAGAACATGCCTGGTATGTTAACGTAACATATTATGGTAAGAGTCATTCAAATAACTATAACATATAGAACATGCTATACGTTTACCAAACAATCTGTCACTCCTAATCGCTAAATCCCATAAAATCTTATACGTCTAGTCTCTTACGTGAATGAGCTCAATAATAGTATTTGATATTTTACGGAAATGTGTTAATAATTTCACACATAAGTCGCTCCTGTGTATAAGTCGCACCCCCAGCCAAACTATGCAAAAAACTGTGACTTATAGTCCGAAAAATACGGTAGTGACGTGCGGACCAATACTTTTGATAATTTAGTTATTTAAGCTACTGTATATAATTAACAGGAACAGTGCAAAAACTAACTAAACTTGTGAATTTGACCCCCAAACTTTCCTCCAAAGGTCTTATCTTTCTCCATGAGATGTTAGATGAAACAAAAATTTAGCAATTTGTCCACAATACCCAGCAATATGTTTGGAGGAGAGAAGGTGAGGCCTTTAATCCCAGGAACACCAATCGTACCGTCAAGCATGGTGGTGGTAGTTTTATGCTCTGGTCCTGTTTTGCTGCCAATGGAACTGGTGCTTTACAGAGTGTAAATGGGACAACGAAAATGGAGGATTACCTCCAAATTCTGTAGGGCAACCTAAAGTCATCAGCCCGGAGGTTGGGTTTCGGGCGCAGTTGGGTGTTCAACAGGACAATGACCCCAAACACACGTCAAAAGTGGTAAAGGAATGGCTAAATCAGGCTAGAATTAAGGTTTTAGAATGGCCTTCCCAAAGTCCTGACTTAAACGTGTGGACAATGCTGAAGAAACAAGTCCACGGCAGAAAACCAACACATTTAGCTGAACTGCACCAATTTTGTCAAGAGGAGTGGTCAAAAATCCAACCAGAAGCTTGTGGATGGCTACCAAAAGCGCCTTATTGCAGTGAACCTTGCCAAGGGACATGTAAGCAAATATTAACATTGCTGTATGTATACTTTTGACCCAGCAGATTTGGTCATATTTTCAGTAGACCCATAATAAATTCATTAAAAAACAACAACTTCATGAATGTTTTTTGTGACCAACAAGTATGTGCTCCAATCACTCTATCGCAAAAAAATAAGACTTGTACAAATTATTGGAAACTCAAGACAGCCATGAAATTATGTTATTTACAAGTGTATGTCAACTTTTGACTACGATTGTATGTTTGCACAAAGTATCGGATTGGTATCGCCAATACAAGCCTGAATAAGTCGTATCGCACATGACTACAGCAAACTATTTCTACTGAAAATCATAAAACACTCCAATCCTGGTAGAATCACGCATATGTATACTAGTACTTCTTTTAATAATAATCAGGATTAGCACCAACATTTTAAATTGTTATCATTTGCCCCGGTGTCATGTCAACACAACCTGTCGTAGACGTACTTTAAGTAGGTTTATTTTGCATGTCTGATAACGAGCAAAAATTAGATGAACTCATAATTTAAGATGACTTAATGTATTTACTACAATTAACTCGTTAACATTTACGCAGAAGACATGATGGGCGGTGTTAGACATGATGTCTCTAGACTTGCTTGAGCTACCTAACAATAACTTACTTATAAGCTTTGCATTTGTTTTAGTAAAGGCAAACAGTGCAAGGTAATAGTCGTTGTTAGAATTATTATTTCCTATCAATAAGCCTCTCCAAGTCTCTTACCTTTACTTAATAGTACGATAATGCTTCACTTCCGTCCCTGTGCTGTCGTAAAAGTTTAGTTATGTTCTAAAAAAAACCTCCGTCCAACTTTCAACAAACAACACATTATAAACCAACCGAACGTTATAACCCGGAACATTTAACGTTCTGGTGTATTAATAACAATTTTACTCTAATAATACGACATAAAATTCACGCGTTCCCATTTCAGCGTTAACAAACGACGCCATTTTCTTTTACGATTTCAAATCAAACCTCTTCCCTCGCCCCCGTCACCTTAGCAACAAGCGACTCCAGCGATCTGATTGGCTAAGAATTTACTTCCCATAATGCCTTGATACAAAGGCGTTTAAAGGGGCGGATGTGTTTACATCACACAGGAAAGATTAAGAGTACAAAAGCCCTTAAATTGATATATTTGTTTGAAAACATTTAAAGTGATTTAGGTAGCCCTTTTTGTCTTTCCAAACAGCTATCAATTTTCTACCGCTTTTTTTTAAATTATTTTTTGTATTATTTTTATTATTTATTAATATCTAATACCCTATCTGTATTTGCTTTTGTTTTCTTTCCTTGTTGTTGAAAGTACCTTGACTGTTGAGTGAATTATAAATGTATGTTTGTTGTTCAATAAAAAGAAATAACAAAAAAAATATATAAACAAACAGCAGAGGACGCCATTGACAAGTTATGTTTTGAAAATACATTTAATGTGCAATGTTCAATGTAGCCATAAGAATGGCAAGAAAATAAACCCGCAAATGATTCCTGTGTACAATCAAAAAATGTTTGTAACTTTATTGGCCTTTTTGCCGTGAGAATTCAGGTGAAAGTCATATTTGTTTTTGTTTTCAGGTGAGGCTCCGAGTCACCCTTAACACATTCATCCTAGCTTCTGTACATTAAAGCTGTCCATCCATGGCCCCGCCATAATGAGCGTTCTGCAGGTGTTGCAGGGTCACAGCCATGATAAAACGCTCGATCCCCCGTCTCCCGTCGAGCCAATGATGCTGAACGGCGACGCCGAGGCACCACTCGGTATTCCAGTCACGGCTCGTTTGCTGCCAGAGCCGAGCAGGCCGGTCCCGTTTGATTAGTTGACCACGGCGGTGCCCAGTTGCACCCCATTATGATTAAACGGTGCCAGTCGTCAGCTTGTATATTTCTTCCCTGCCTCTCCAATTAACCCCCCGTTGGTGGCCTTCCAACAATTACTGCCTGCCGCCATCACTCATTAGCCCTCAGACACACAACAACAACATAAATAAAGCACTTTTATTTCTGCTAAACAAAGCAACGTAAGTAACTTTGCCACAGTGCTTGAAAATATTTTTTTAAAGCATGCTAAATGGTCATGAAAATAAATGATTTTGCAAGGATTGGCTATGGTCAGGGTCTTCATAGGGTGTATGCACTCCCTACAACATCTGGGAACGCTTCTACTGGGATATAGGATTGTCTCCAATGAGAAAACTCCAATGGGACTTAATGTGTCTCAGTGTGGTGTACTCCATGTGTCTGCATGCACTCCCTAGAACATCTGTGCATGCTCCTTGTGATCTGCTGTGGGATCTTCTACCAGATCTGGATCATATTGTTGGCCCTGCTGGCACACTGGCTTGTCTCCTTGTATCTCCTCCCTGTTATGGAACTTCCGGAACATACCGGGAAATACAAATCACAGCCTGATCCAACTTCTGTGAGTTCCCCCAAGGCTTTATGTGGCCCTCCATGTGCCTGTATGTGCTCCCTGTAATGACTGTTTACGAAACACAGGATAAGTTGTAAATTCCTTTGTGCTGGCACATACTTGAGAGTGTGTGTTGTTTGGGTGATGACTGGTGGACTGGTGGATGGGTGCGTTGCAATTTTGGACGCATCATCAGTAGTGTCCCCCTGGGTCACTGGGCGTTTCAGCCTTAACACGAGACACCCTCTCCAGGGGTGGCCAGTCACAGGGTGATCGGTCGCGGGCTTGCGTCAATCCCAATTAATCATGACAGTTGCTTGGTGTTGAGCAGCAGACTTCTCATGGGATTATGCATGCCAGGGGCGTCCTTTTCCCTGAGTCAAGCCTAGGCTGACCGCATACCTCCCGGCTTGCTACTTGGGGGCCCAGCAGGGGTCTTTCCTCCTCATGAACAGCCACTGGCTGCCTCTTTCGGCTGCCTCCGATGCAGCTTTGATGGCTATACGTAGGTTTTGGCCTCGGACTACCAGGTCTTCAAGCAGCTTGGTAGATCTAGCCACAAAGCCTCTGCAGCCCACCTCCACTGGGCGGACCTCAATGTTCCAGCCACGATGTTGTGCTTCAGCTGCAAGCTCGGCGTAGCATAGGTGTTTTCGCTCGTAAGCCTCATGTACTGAGTCCTCCCAGGGTACTGTGAGTTCGATTATAAACACCTTTTTTGTGAAGGGGACCAGAATACCAAGTCCGGTCTCAGGGTGGTTATGGCGATCTCCGGAGGAAACGCAAGCTGCCGGCCAAGATCAGCCAGCATCCTCCAGTCGCGGGCCAAGCGTCACTGACCTCGCTCAGGCGGTATGGAGCCGCTCCTGACTACCTTAGCCCCTTGGCGGACAAAGGTAATTGTCTGCTGGTGGTTGGCTGGTGGTGGTGGTAGGGAGTTGTTGGCAACTCGTTTGAACATGCTCCCGAAGGTCCTTTTCCCAGATCTAGTTAGATCTAATAGCAGTCTTACATTGCTCCACCTCTCGTATGGACCGTCCTGTCTCCTGGTATTGCGTCCATATTATCAACATTCCTGGAACTCACAGAAGCCTTCCAAAAATTGAGATTACAGCCTGATCCATCTTCTGTGAGTTTCCTCAACACTTAAAGTGGGTAATGGTCTGCATGGCCTCCATATATCTGTATGCATGCCCATGGTTTTGATGGGCTCCTTTGAGCTCTCCTACCACACATGGATACAATGGCTGAGCTCTTTCTGCTGAGTTGTTGTTTTTCACTGATGGGTCCAACTCTCCTGGTGTACTATTCTGTCTCCTGGTATCGCACCCACACTTGTAACAATCATGGAAGTCAAAGCAAACCTTTTGAAAAAGTGTGATCATGGCATGATCTAACTTGCGAGTGTTTTGTCCAAACTTAAAGTGGCTCTTGGTGTGCCTGTATGCACTCCATACAACATCTGGACATGCTCCTGATTGTCCTTTGGAAGTTCTCCAAGATTTGCATCAGATAGAGGTCTTTCTGCTGGGTTGTTGCCTTCCTTACGTTGCTCCACCTCTCCTGGTGTACCGTCCTGTCTCCTGGTATCGCATCCACAGTCTTAACACTCCTGAAAGTCACAGCAAACCTTAAAAAAAAGAGATTACAGGCCTGATCCATCATCTGTGAGTTTGCAAAACACAATGTGGCTCATTCGTGTGTATGGCCTTCACTCTCTACAACGTCTTGGCATGGTCCTCATGGTCTCCTGTGATCTCTCCTACCACACCTGGATAACAAAGGTCTTTCTGCCGGGTTATTGCTTTCCTTATATTGTTCCACCTCTCCTGGTGTACTCGCCTGTATCCTGGTATCGCCACCACACTTGTAGCACTCATGGAGGTCAAAGCAACCTTGATCCAACTTCAGTGAGTTTTGTCTAGACATGCTCCTGGTTGTCTCTAGTGGGATCTCCTCCAAGATTTGCATGAGATCGAGGTCTTTCTGCTGGGTTGTTGCCTTCCTTATGTTGCTTCACCTCTCCCGGTGAACTGGCCACTCCTGGCATCTACTCTACTCTTCTGACTGTTTTGAAAGTCACAGCAAACCGTCTTGGGAATGGAGATCACAGCCTGACCTAACTCCAGGCAGTTCCCTTAATGTACCTCTGTAGTGTGTATGCACTCCTCACTACAACATCTGGGTATGCTTCTGAAAGCCTAATGTGGAATGTTTTTGCTAGGTTGTTGCCTTCCTCAGGCCACCTCAACCTCTCCTGGTGTATGGCCAGTATCCTGGTTTCTCCTCCACATTGTCTAACACAAATATAGTTATCGTCATATAATTGAATCATTATTTCCATTTACGTCTGAAAGCTTCTTCTGTCTGCCTCATTGCAGATCCACGAATGGACAAGAAAAAAAAACTTGAGGAGGAACAGAAGAAGGTAAAAGACAATAGCACAAAAGGTACAATTAAATGTTTGCACTGCACACAAAGCCTCTTTTCAAAGGTGACATGAGAGCGCTAAATAATCTGATGGAGCAGGAGGCGACGGGTGTTTGAGGCCTGGCGACGGAAAGGTTCCTGTGCGATAAAGAAAGGGAACAGATCGATGGTGTGCTGGCGGTGTGTGGATGCCATTAAGATCAAGGAGATTAGAGCTGTCACAGCACTTTGCCGCCTGCCTGCCACAATGTGACCACAAGGTTGATGGCGATTCTAAGTAACAACATTCGTAGTAGTAGTGCTCATTATTGTCAATATAGGACGTTCATATTAGATTAGTTTGTTATAGAAATGTACAGATCATATTTCTGCTCTAAGGCAGTACATGTCAAAATTACAAACCTTTCTTGTTTTTCTTAATGTCACAACTTTATTGTAGAATTATTACAAATGAAAAATGACAGTAAGATCTATTTATTACAGTTATTTTCTTGAAAATATTACTTTATTTGAATTATATTACATTTACCGTATTTTTCGGACTATAAGTCGCAGTTTCTTTTCATAGTTTGGCCGGGCTCCAGTGCGACTTATATGTTTTTTTCCTTCTTTATTATGCATTTTCGGCAGGTGCGACTTATACTCTGGTGCGACTTATACTCCGGAAAATACGGTACCTATTTTTCATTATATTAAAACTTTGGCCCGTAACTTTATCTGTCTATATATATTATTACTTTTTTTAATGCAATACTGCGTCTTTTTACTGACAAAAGGAAACTTGCTTCTGAAAGCAAAATTAATTTTGTCACAATGGATTTGATTTTGTATGTACTTTATGTCATATTTTATTCAATATGGTACTTTTTTGTCACTTAGAATATTGTTAAAATATATATCTATTTTTATATTGTTTTTTTAAAATCTTTTTTATGAACATTATTATGTAAACTCCAAATTATTGTTTTTTTTGTTGTTGCTATTTTTGTATTACATTGTATTATTGATCATGTTGTACTGCATTGTAATCTTTAGTTTTGTGATTGTGTGGTGTTTTTTGTCTGGCCCTCAGGAAGAATAGTCTCCACTGCAGTGTAGACTAATGGGGATCCTTAATAAACTGAACTAAACTAAACAATATGAAAATGTCTTATTACTGATATTTGAAACGACGTGGTCGCATAGTGATGCGGGTGTGGTTCTCCCAAGGATGCAGACGGCTTCGGACACAGCTTGCAGGTAGGAAAATGATTTATTGAAAATATAAATCGTACGGGGATCAAACAAAAGACGTGCAAATAGCAAAAGGCAAAAACAAAAGGACTAGCCTGGGAGCTAGCAGGCACAAATAGCATAGCGTGAAAAGCTAGCAGAATCAAAGTAGTCGTTAACAGTTGTATGGGAACAAACTAGGAAGCCAGACCGAGTGAGGCCAGGGCAAAGACTAAATAGCCCTCTGATTAGTGCCCGGGCAACAGGTGCGCGTCCCGAACACTAACCAGAGGCAGGTGCATGTAATCGGTTGACATGGCAACTGAAAACAAACAAAATCAAGGTGCTGAAAACACGTGACTAAAACATAAACAAACTATGATCCGGGCAGCGGATCGTAACAGTACCCCCCCCTTAAAGGACAGATTCCAGATGTCCCTTGACACTAAATAAAACTAGAACCCAAAAAACAAGAAATAGTTCGAGAGTCAAGGGAGGGTGGAGGGAGGATTTGGTGGTGGGTCGCCAAGCCACGTGTCCCCGAATCCACCGGGGAAGAGTCAGGTGGCGGCGGCGAGTGGAACGCCGCTGACGCAGGCGAGGCGGGCGACCACGGAAAGGCCACATTCGTGGCTGCCGAGAAGGTGGGCGTGAGTGGCGCCAGAAGTTCAGCAGCCGGAGAGTTCTACGACTACGTCTCGGGTGTCGCTGCTGTTTGCGCCACTGGCGTCCATAAACAAACCTCCGAGAGCGCCGCTTGCGCAGCCAGACCACTCGAGGTCGCTGAGACGAAGACGAGGAGAGAGCAGACGTCGCCGTGGAAACAGGAGGAGCCGACGTCGCCGTGGAGGCAGGAGGAGCCGACGTCGCCGTGGAGGCAGGAGGAGCCGACGTCGCCAAGGAGGCAGGAGGAGACGTCGTCGCCGTGGAGGCAGGAGGAGACGTCGTCGCCGTGGAGGCAGGTGCAGGTTCTGGTACCAGCCGTGGAGCAGGTGCAGGTTCTGGTACCAGCCGTGGAGCCGGCGCTGGTGTGGGTACCAGCCGTGGAGCCGGCGCTGGTGTGGGTACCAGCCGTGGAGCCGGCGCTGGTGTGGGTACCAGCCGTGGAGCCGCGACTCGTGCTAGCCTCGGAGCAGGGACAGGGGTTGGTCTTGGAGCCGGTGCTGGTGTGGGAACCAGCCTTGGAGGTGGCGCTGGTGTGGGAACCAGCCGTGGAGCCGGCGCTGGTGTGGGAACCAGCCGTGGAGCCAGCGCTGGTGTGGGAACCAGCCGTGGAGCCGGCGCTGGTGTGGGAACCAGCCGTGGAGCCGGCGCTGGTGTGGGAACCAGCTGTGGAGCCGGCGCTGGTGTGGGAACCAGCCGTGGAGCCGGCGCTGGTGTGGGAACCAGCCGTGGAGCCGGCGCTGGTGTGGGAACCAGCCTTGGAGCCGGCGCTGGTGTGGGAACCAGCCTTGGAGCCGGCGCTGGTATGGGAACCAGCCTTGAAGCCGGCGCTGGTGTGGGAACCAGCCTTGGAGCCGGCGCTGGTGTGGGAACCAGCCAAGGAACTTGGCATGGTGGAGCTTGGCGTGGTGGAGGTACAGGAGACGAAGCTTGGTGTGTCAGCCGAGGTGCAGGAACAGGTGCTAGCCGAGGTGCAGCTGGAGGTGGCCTAGCTGGCGGTTGTGGCTTAGCAGGACGAAGGACTGGTGGCGGTGGCCGTGCAGGAGGTTGCGGTTTAGCACGCCGAAAGACTGGTGGCGGGGGCCGTGCAGGAGGTTGCGGTTTAGCACGCCGAAAAACTGGTGGCGGTGGTCGTGCAGGAGGTTGCGGCTTAGCACGCCGAAAGACTGGTGGCGGTGGCCGTGCAGGGGGTTGCGGCTTAGCACGCCGAAAAACTGGTGGCGGTGGCCGTGCAGGAGGTTGCGGCTTAGCACGCCGAAAAACTGGTGGCGGTGGCCGTGCAGGAGGTTGCGGCTTAGCACGCCGAAGTTGTGCCACCGCACTAGCACAGTTCCCAGTACTAGCCCCCCCCTCAAGACGCGGATACCAGACGCGCTCTTTGCGGTTTGGAACCGTCTTCAAGGGTGGGTGGGGGGAGGTAAGGAGGGGGGTATACTCCTCCTCTTTAAATTGTCCAAATTGTCTATTCTCACCCCCCACTTGAGATTGGGTGAGAGAACAGGGGGAGAAAATATGTGCAGTGGGCGGAGCAATAGTCACTGGGGGCGGAACCAAAGTCACTGGAGGTGGAGTCTGAAAATCAGAATGTGACTGACTAGACTTACACTTAATAAAAATGTCCTGATAATGTCTTATCTTGGAATGAAAGTCATTTGGTATTGGCTGACAGAAAGAATTAGAAGATGGAAAAAAAAATTCTTGCTCAATGATGTCATCGGGAGTGGGCGGAGTTACCTCTTCGGGGGGCGCCAATGAAATGACGTCATTGTTGCAATTGTACATGTGACTGACAGCCCAATCGGAAAACTGTTTGGCGAAGTGGTCGATTGGGTTGCCAAACATCTGAGGAGGGGGAGCTTGAGCTGCATGTAGCTTGCTTCGGTCCGGGGGAGGAGTTTGCAGGAGCGGCGCGTCTTGACAGCGAGGGGAAGACCTTCTGGCCGGCTTCCGTCTTCGCTGACGCGTCCCGTACTGCGGGGGTGTGGCGATGTCCTCGGGCCAAACGGAGTGGATTGGGACCAGCTTTCCGTTGGGACCCCATATCAGGTCCTGGCGCTCCGAGGGGGAATAGCGAAGAGTTTCCGCTTCCATTGCTCGCAACACCTCCCACGTACCTTCGTCAAACTCCTCAATGGCGGCCGCGGGAGAATTGTTATTTGCTGGCTTCCTACTGAAACGACGTGGTCGCATAGTGATGCGGGTGTGGTTCTCCCAAGGATGCAGACGGCTTCGGACACAGCTTGCAGGTAGGAAAATGATTTATTGAAAATATAAATCGTACGGGGATCAAACAAAAGACGTGCAAATAGCAAAAGGCAAAAACAAAAGGACTAGCGTGGGAGCTAGCAGGCACAAATAGCATAGCGTGAAAAGCTAGCAGAATCAAAGTAGTCGTTAACAGTTGTATGGGAACAAACTAGGAAGCCAGACCGAGTGAGGCCAGGGCAAAGACTAAATAGCCCTCTGATTAGTGCCCGGGCAACAGGTGCGCGGCCCGAACACTAACCAGAGGCAGGTGTATGTAATCGGTTGACATGGCAACTGAAAACAAACAAAATCAAGGTGCTGAAAACACGTGACTAAAACATAAACAAACTATGATCCGGGCAGCGGATCGTAACAATATTGTGTCCAAACTGATCATGGTTATTATTATTATCACGGTACTTTTGAATGTGCTCAAAAAGTACTTATACGCAAACCAAAATATTTTTACCAATTTTTTATTTAAAAATGTCATAAAATAAATAGACACACAATATGCTGTTTTAGGAGATTAAATATTAATTATTGTTCTGGTTTCTTCAAAGCCATACTATTTTCATTTGAGTGCATGAATATGTTTATCTTCTTCCGTTTTAATTTGTAATATCTTTGATGTTTTTTATGATAAAGAAAACAACGGCTGTCACTTTACAGTTTATGTGACGTCACAAGAGTTTGCATCCTGTTATTATTCCTCCTGATCTTTTAACTTTTTTTTAAAGCAGAACATTTTTTTTTTATATTATGGTATTTTTCGAACTAAAAGGCGCACTTAAAATTCTTTCATTTTCTCAAAAATCGACAGTGCGCCTTATAACCCAGTGCGCCTAATGTACAGAATAATTCTGGTTGTGCTTACCGACCTCGAAACAATTTTATTTGGTACATGGTGTAATGATGAGTGTGACCAGTAGATGGCAGTCATACATAAGAGATACGTGTACACTGCAATATGACACCAAAACTTTAAACGTTCCATTGAAAATAAAGAACATTACACACGGCACTCAAAAATCTGTTAACATGTTTTAGTATGACTTTGAAGCCGCACCGCTTGATGGATTGTCGGCCCATTACGGCTACCGTAGTCAGAGGTACAAGTATTGCTATGGTGTGTGTATAAGGACCGCAAAATAGCACCCATTAGCAGACATATTATCTGGCGTTTTGTTTCACAATAATACGCAAAACCAACATTTCTTACTTTCTGGTACTTGCTGATGTGTATTTGAGATCTGCATAAGTATGCTTTTGTATGAAAAAAGACCAGAATAGACCCGCTCATCGGCAGTGCACCTTATAACCCGGTGAACCCTGCGGTCCAGAAAATACGGTATGTATTTTTGTCCTTCATAATAAAATGTATTCTTCCCTAAAAAAAAAAAAAAAAGAAAAAAAAAAAGTACTTTATTCCTGTAATATTACAGATTTATGTATGTTAATATCATGTTGTTTTCCTTAAAATATACAGTAATAATATGAGATAGGCTCCAGCGCCCCCTGCTACCCCAAAGGGAATAAGCGGTAGAAAATGGATGAATGGAATATGACTTATTCTTCTTAATATACTATATTTTCCTGATAGTACTGTAAGCGCCATTTGGTACAAGATGCATTATTCATATAGTGTTATTGTGATGTATATTATAACAAAAAGAATTGTGATGTAATTGAATTTTGAGGTATATGCAGTTTAAGTGAACAGTTATGGAGACTGCTTCGAAGCGATTCTGGACCACCATCCGCCGCCTCAGGAAGGGAAAGGAGTGCACTGTCAACACTGTGTATGGTGGGGAAGGTGTGCTGCTGACCTCGACTCAGGGTGTTGTGGCTCGGGAGAGGGAATACTTCAAAGACATCCTCAATCCCACCTACATGTCTTCCTATGAAAAAGCAGTACCTGGGGAATCTGTGGTGGGCTCTCCTATTTCTGGGGCTGAGGTTGCCGAGATAGTTAATAAGCTCCTCGGTGGCAGGGTCCTGGGGGTGGATGAGATCCGCCCGGAGTTCCTTAGGGCTCTGAATGCTGTGGGGCTGTCTTGGTTGACAAGACTCTGCTACATTGTGTAGACATCGGGGGAGGTGACTTTGAATTGGCAAACCGGGGTGGTGGTTTCTCTCTCTTTAAGAAGGGGAATTGGAGGGTGTATTCCAACTATCGTGGGATCGCACTCCTCAGCCTTCCCATTAAGGTCTATTGTATCCTTGAGGGCGTATGGGAGTTTGCCCAACCAGTCTAGATGTGCTTTGTGGACTTGAAGAAGGCATTCGACCATGTCCTTCAGGAAGTCCTGTGGGGTGTGTTCAAAGAGTAGGAGGTATCGGACCGTCAAATAGTGGCGGTCCACTCCCGGCATGATCGGTGTCAGAGATTGGTGAGCATTGTCGGTAGTAAGTAGTGTCAGAGTATGTTGGTGGCGAACCCCAAGATGCAGAGATGGCGGCAGGCTTGGTACAAGAAAACATGATTTAATTTAACACTATAGCAAAAAAACAAACAAAAGGGTACAAACAAAAGGTGCGCACAAGGCGGAGAACAAACTTGGCTATGAACTAAAATAGCACAAAGGCTAACTGTCGACAAGAAACAAAAACACTTACTGTGACACGAAGGAACTATGACATGAGCAGAGTGAACAAAAGTAGACAGAGCTACAACGACAAGTATTATGACAGGTAGTAGTGACAACAAGTATTAGCGACAATGACAATAATCCAGCACTGACTGGAGAGGAGAGCAGGTTCAAATAGCAGCTGGCTGATTAACACCAGGTGTGGCCAGGTGCCAATCAGCCACAGCTGAGGGGACAAAGCACTCAGGGAGATAATCAGGAAATAACCAAAATAAGAGCGCTGACAGGAAACAAAGACAGGAAAAACCAAACCCTAACTGAACTGTCGGTGACAAACCTGACTGTTTCCAGTGAGGATTGGACTCCACCAAGGCTGCCCTTTGTCCCCGATTCTGTTCATAACTTTTATGGACAGAATTTCTAGGCGCAGTCAGGGCGTTGAGGGGACCCATACCTGGAATGGGAATCACCACCTCCAAGTATGAGTCAATGGTTTTCGCACAGAAAAGGCTGGAGGGCCATCTCCGGATTGGGAAAGAGATATTGCCCCAAGTGGAGGAGTTCAAGTACATCGGAGTCTTGTTCACGAGGGAGGGAAGAGTGGATCGTGAGATTGACAGGCGAAACTGCGTGGCGTTTTGAGTAATGTGGACCCTGTATCGATCCGTTGTGGTGGAGAAGGAGCTGAGCCGCACGGCAAAGCTCTCAAGATACCGGTCGTTCTGTTACCATCCTCACCTATGATCATGAGCTTTCGGTTATGACCGAAAGGACAAGATCACGGAGGCAAGCGGCCGAAATTAGCTTCCTCCATCGGGTGACGGGGCTCTCCCTCAGAGATACTGTAGGGTGAGAAGCTCTGTCATTCGGGAGGTGCTCAAAGTAAAGCCGTTGCTCCTTCACATTGAGAGCAGCCAGATGAGGTGGTTCGGGCATCTGGTCAGGATGCCGCCCTGGACGCCTCCCATTGGGAGGTGTTTAGGGCACGTCCGACCAGTAGGAGGCTACAACTTAGTAAGCAACAATAATAAATACAATAAAACTAATGAAAATGGTAATAAAAATACATTTAAAATTTTATTTATTTACACCAATTACATATCGTACCAATAAAAACACTGATGAGGAATATCAATATTGGTATAGGTATCGATAAAATCCTACCGATATACATCCCTAATGTCAGATATAATATCATCTTAAACAATTATGTCATCATCCTCCAACATCCTTTCCACTGATGGAATAAGAAAAGTACTCATCTCATCAATGATTTGCATATTTTCTTCAGGCAGTCGTCTTCATAAATGTAATTGGAACGGCACCAAATAAAAGTTCTAGCCTCATCACTCTGCCCAATGCAGATTTGAGATTCACTTGCTTTAATCCAGTCATTCGTAGACCACCATTGCTTTTTTTTTTTAGCCCGTTGTAACCTTGTTTTTTCTGTTTAGTTGTGAATGACGGCTTTTCTGTGTTTGAATCCTATTTCCTTTAGGCGGTTTCTTCCAGTTCGGTCTCAGACAGTCAATTGTTCTTCATTCGTTTTGCAGTGCATTTTTGTTTTACTTTATGCAATATGTGCAATCTACTATTAAAGTTTAAATCAATCAATCAATCAATGCTTTATCTATCTTGACGTTATTCTTTCCTTGGTCTGGAGTCCCAACCGTCCCATGTTGTTTGTACTTGGTCCTGATTTTAGACATAGCTGACTGTGAACAATCATCATATTTTGCAAAAGTGGGTGATGATTTACCTTCTTGAAGACGTTTGATAATCCTCTTCTTTGTGTTAATTGACATGTGTCGTGGTGGAGCCATGACTCATGTCTATCCACCTGGTGCAACAGCCCTCCAAGGTGAGAACACTACTTTTCAACTACAGACTAATAAACCGATCGAACGCAGATAGGATAGACTTTTATTTATCCCACAATGGGGAAATTACAGGTTGATTCTGCCATTTATTTTACTTTGCTTGATCTAAAAATGTAACTGTCACTGAGTACAATTTATATTCCTGATTTATTTTTAGTGTTTCATAAAGCCAGAAAATTGCCATTTTAAATGACTATAGTTGTGTGTCAAGTCTATTATCTGCTTTTGTCTACAGAATTTAACAATTAAATTAACATTTTCCAAGTCCGTTTCATAATCATCTTTTTTCATGAACAAATTTTACTTTATTCTTACGATATTACGACTTTTTCTTGTAATTTTACTTTTTCTTCTCTTGAAAATAGATGATTTCATTCTCGTAATTTTTTAATTTTTTACTTGTAATATTGCTATTATCTTGTGAGTTCTTTGTCATGGTATTGAGGCCTTATATATACTAGTATTTCAACTTGTTTTTCTCATCAAGTAGTCAAATTAGGATCTTTCTTTTCCTAAAATTACATCGTCTTCAAAAACAGGACCTCATTTTCAGTTTTTTTCTCAGAATATATATATTTTATGATTTATTTTTTGTAATATTGTTATATATTTTTTCTTGAAATAAAATAACTAAATGTACATACTTTTTATTAGTTGTTTTGCACATTTAATTTTATATTCTCTTGACAGTACAACTGACAAAAAATACTTTGTACCGTATTTTTCGGACTATAAGTCGCTCCGGCCGAAAATGCATAATAAAGAAGGAAAAAAACATATATAAGTCGCACTGGAGTATAAGTCACATTTTTTGGGGAAATGTATTTGATAAAACCCAACACCAAGAATAGACATTTGAAAGGCAATTTAAAATAAATAAATAGTGAACAACAGGCTGAATAAGTGTACGTTATATGAGGCATAAATAACCAACTGAGAACGTGCCTGGTATGTTAACGTAACATATTATGGTAAGAGTCATTCAAATAACTATAACATATAGAACATGCTATACGTTTACCAAACAATCTGTCACTCCTAATCGCTAAATCCCATGAAATCTTATACGTCTAGTCTCTTACGAGAATGAGCTAAATAATATTATTTGATATATTACGGTAATGTGTTAATAATTTCACACATAAGTCGCTCCTAAATATAAGTCGCACCCCCGGCCAAACTATGAAAAAAACTGCGACTTATAGTCCGAAAAATACGGTGGTCGTATTATTACTGCTTTTTTTCCTTGTTTTATTAGGACTATGTCACCGTACGTCTGTTTTTTTTATTTTCTATTTCTTTTCATTACGCACGATAAAGTTCTGTCTAGTAAAGGTATATTTAAAAGTTGCGAATGACAAGTTTTAATGATTGCAGGCATGTTATCGCAGTCACCCCGGCTCATGCTTTCCTTCGAAGACGCCAAGCGGTCAGCCATGTTTCCTGGACCTGGCGGTGGCGGTTTGGCGTGTGATTGATGCTTCGAGTCCATCAGCAGTGTGACCTCATTTCAGCTTTTATATGCCAGCGCAGAGCTTAATGGCCCCCATGTTTCAGGCTGCGGTAAATCAGCACCGAAGCAACGAACCTGCTAATTACTGTTTTTATTTGACCGCCGAGGGAATACGTGTCACATGACCACAAGCCGACCAGGTTCAGTGCCGTTATCACCGCAAAGAAAACACACGGAAGTGATATTTGTCTAGTTTCATGTCAAAGTCAGCAGCTCAAAGGGAGACCTGACCCAAGATGCCCCAGGTACACAAGATCCATACTTGCCAACCCTCCCAAATTTTCCGTGAGACTCCCGAAATTCAGCGCCTCTCCCGAAAACCTCCCGGGACAAATATTCTCCCGAAAATCTCCCGATTTTCAGCCGGAGCTAGAAGCCACGCCCCCTCCAGCTCCATGCGGACCTGAGTGAGGACAGCCTTTTTTCACGACGGGAGGACAACAGGGTGACAAGAACTAAATCATCCAGACTAGAGATAAATTGTATTATTATGTTTATCTTACCTAAAAATAAATATATTTATTAATTTAAAAAAAACAAAACTAAATACATGTTTACTATATTTTGCTAAAAACATCAAAATTAATTGTATTTTTATTTGTATTTTTTCCTGACTCCTTATTACATCCAGCCATAGAATTATACATTAAAATAAACATATTTGAAATAATTGATTTTAAATTATCATAAAAATTCATTTAAAATGACCATATTTAATTATTAAAATAATTGCTTGTTTATCAACAACTTTAGCATTTTATTCATTACATTTTGAAACTCTCAGAAGCCAAGTTATGTTATCTTCCTTAATATTTATTTATGCAAGTTTGAAGTATCAATTATCTAAACAGTTTTGTTTGCATATTTTCAGGATGTAGATTATATATATATATATATATATATATATATATATATATATATGTATGAAATACTTGACTTGGTGAATTCTAGCTGTCAATATACTCCTCCCCTCTTAACCACGCCCCCAACCGCGCCCCGCCCCACCCCGACCACGCCCCCACCTCCCGAAATCGGAGGTCTCAAGGTTGGCAAGTATGACAAGATCAAATGTTTGGTTTTGAAGCAATCCTTGTTTTTTGGGTTTATTGTTTTGCTGCAAAGGCAAATTAAAAAAACAGACTGAAAAGGAAAAATAAAACTATGACAAGAATTTTGCTAATTTTTCCTCTTCTTTTTCTGTCACGTCCGTGAGGAACATCGAGGGATTTTTGTCTGCAGTGTCATTCAACTCCTCAACTGACCCGGGATCTGGAATTCTTTCCTCCAGATTTGGGAGTCACTGAAGCTTTCAACTACTTTGTTCATACTGTCATTTTTTATGTTTCAGTCTGAAAAGTATTAAAGGTACCGTATTTTTCGGACTATAAGTCGCAGTTTTTTTTCATAGTTTGGCTGGGCTCCTGTGCGACTTATATATGTTTTTTTCCTTTTTTACTATGCATTTTCGGCAGGTGCGACTTATACTCCGGTGCGACTTATACTCCGAAAAATACGGCAATCCTTTTTAGCATCATGTTTATTGATGATGTTTAGGATCCTCCATGTTTGATTGATTGATTGATTGAAACTTTTCTTAGTAGATTGCACAGTACAGTACATATTCCGTACAATTGACCACTAAATGGTAACACCCAAATACGTTTTCCAACTTGTTTAAGTCGGGGTCCACGTAAATCAATTCATGTTGCTCTCATGTTGTTTTTGTTCCTGTCTAATATTATTTCTTACACGCTCGTAGTATGCTCGTTAGCTTGTTTTTATGTTATATTTATATTTTGATGATAAATGTCGTTCTAAGTCATTTTTTCTGTCCTCTTTAGTATTCACATATACTCTACACTGCAAAAACTGAAATCTAAGTAAGATTACATTTCTCAAATAAGGGTGATATTTGCTTATTTTCTGTCTGATAAGATAATTCTTCTCACTAAGCAGATTTTATGTTAGAGTGTTTTACTTGTTTTAAGTGTTTTGGTCCTAAATGATCTCAGTAAGATATTCCAGCTTGTTGCTGAGATGTTATGACCTATATTTAGTAAAACATGCTTGAAACTAGAATATCAACTGTTGCAAAGCTGTGTCATCAACACTCACAAGTATAAAACTACTTTTTTTAAGTAATAATTTCTTATTTCAAGCATGAAATAAAAATCATGACTTTGACACAATTGTGTCTCATATTAAAACAGATGACAGCCAAATGGACTTTGCTGTTTTATTTTCAATGAAACAATAGAAAATACGTACTCATAAAGTAGTACACTTGTTATTAGTGAGAATATACTTATTTTAAGGTATTTTTGGGTTCATTGAGGTTAGCTGATTTTTCTTGTTTTGGAAAGTCTTTGACAAGCCACATTTTCTTGTTCTATTGGCAGATAATTTTGCTTAGTTCAAATAAAATACCCCCAATTTTTTTTTTCTTGCTTTTGAACACTGACTTTTTGCAGTGTACCACATTTAGTATAGCTTCTGCACCCTTGTTCTCTCTCCATCTACTACATAAAAGTCATTACCGTGTGTAACGTTACAGTGGCCAAACATATTTATTGATGCTGTTTAGGATCCTCCATGTTGCTCTAATGTTGTTTTTGTTTTCCAGTCTAATAAATGACTGATATTATTTCCTACATCAATCAATCAATCAATGTTTATTTATATAGCCCTAAATCACGAGTGTCTCAAAGGGCTGCACAAGCCACAACGACATCCTCGGTTCAGATCCCACATCAGGGCAAGGAAAAACTCAACCCAATGGGACAATGAGAAACTTTGGAGAGGACCGCAGATGTGACCGGTGCAATGGACATCGAGTGGATCTAGCATAATATTGTGAGAGTCCAGTCCATAGTGGATCTACATGCTCGTAGTATGCTAGTTCGCTTGTTTTTATGTTATGTTTATGTTTATGTATTGATGATAAATTTCGTGCAAAGTCAGTTTTTCTGTCCTCTTTAGTGTTCACATATCCTCTACCACATTTAGTATAGCTTCTGCACCCTTGCTCTCTCTCCATCGAATACATAAAAGTAGAGATGTCCGATAATGGCTTTTTTGCTGATATCCGATATTGTCCAACTCTTATATACCGATACCGATATATACAGTCGTGGAATTAACACATTATTATGCCTAATTTTGTTGTGATGCCCCGCTGGATGCATTAAACAATGTAACAAGGTTTTCCAAAATAAATCAACTCAAGTTATGGAAAAAAGTGCCAACATGGCACTGCCATATTTATTATTGAAGTTACAAAGTGCATTATTTTTTTTAACATGCCTCAAAACAGCAGCTTGGAATTTGGGACATGCTCTCCCTGAGAGAGCATGAGGAGGTTGAGTTGGGCGGGGTTGAGGTGGGTGGGAGGGTTAGCAGGGGGTGTATATTGTAGCGTCCTGGAAGAGGTAGTGCTGCAAGGGTTTCTGGGTATTTGTCCTGTTGTGTTTATGTTGTGTTACGGTGCGGATGTTCTCTCAAAATGTGTTTGTCCTTCTTGTTTGGTGTGGGTTCACAGTGTGGCGCATATTTGCAACAGTGTTAAAGTTGTTTATACGGCCACCCTCAGTGTGACCTGTATGGCTGTTGATCAAGTATGCCTTGCATTCACTTGTGTGTGTGAAAAGCCGTAGATATTATGTGACTGGGCCGGCACTCAAAGGCAGTGCCTTTAAGGTTTAAAGGCGCTCTGTACTTCTGCACAGCTGCGTTTTAAAAATAAACCGATACCAATAATTTTGAAACCGATACCGATAATTTCCGATATTACGTTTTAAAGCATTTATCGGCCGATAATATCGGCAGTCCGATATTATTGGACATCTCTACATAAAAGTCATTACTGTGTGTAACGTTACAGTGGCCAAACATATTTATTGATGCTGTTTAGGATGCTCCATGTTGCTCTAATCTTGTTTTTGTTCCCGTCTAATAAATGACTGATATTTTTTCCTACATGCTCGTAGTATGCGAGTTAGCTTGTTTTTATGTTATGTTTTGTATGTATTGATTATTGATGATAAATGTCGTACAAAGTCAGTTTTTCTGTCCTCTTTAGTGTTCACATATCCTCTAACACATTTAGTACACCTTCTGCACCCTTGCTCTCTCTCCATCTAATACATAAAAGTCATTACAATATCCTAATTAAAAAGCTTTTAAGCTTGTTTTTCAGGCCGACTAATCACAGAACACACAGTCCGCTAGTTTTTTTTTACAAGCACCTAACAACAAAGCCAATGGTCAAATTGACCGCTTCTGCATGTAAACATCATTAGGACTCTCACAGGAGGGGGAGCGATACGACCACGACAACGATGACAAAACACAGCAACAAAAGACGCTGCAAAGCAAACACAGCTGGCCACGGTGCAGCTGGAGTGTCAGCGGCGTACCGGCAAAAAAAATAAATCAGCGAAGAAAAAGAGGCACACAAAAAGAAATGCATTAGTCGCAAAGAATAAAGCAATTTTTTTGTGTGTGTGATTTCAACACTAAGTGCTACGGTGCCTTACTTTCAAATACAGCATGCAATGGTTACAAGCTTTTTACACCTCAAAAATAGTGTCTGCTGTGCAAACACCTTCGCTTTCAATCAGTTTATTTAACTTGGAATAGAGAAAATTGCTTTTCTGCTTTAATTTGTAAAAAAAAAAAAAAAAAGAGGTCTACAGCTGTCAATCCAGCAGAAGGCGCTATCTTACAATACCACTAGATAAAGCCCACCAGTGATGGTCAAACCGTGGTACGTGTACCACTAGTAGTACGTGGGCTCCATGTAGTAGTACGCCAAAGTATCACTTGATTAAATTACAGTGCTTTATTTTTCTATGTTCAAACACAGTGTTACTCTTCAAATTGTGTGTAATGTTACAGTGGCCAAAAAATATTAAACATACTTGTTAAATAAAACCTCTCCCTTGTTTTTAATTAATACTTAGGCCTACTATACTACAGTATTTTAATGTTGGTCATTATGGTGGTACTTGGAAAGACAGCTTTTTTTCTAAAGTGAAAAAAAGTTTGGGAATCACTGGAATAGTACAAAACCCAAAACTAGTGAAGTTGGCACGTTGTGTAGTTCGTAAATAAAAACAGAATACAATGATTTGCAAATCCTTTTCAACTTATATTCAATTGAATAGACTGCACAGACAAGATATTTAATGTTCGAACTGAGAAACATGTTTTTTTTGCAAATAATCATTAAGTTAGAATTTAATGGCAGCAACATATTGCAAAAAAAAGTTGGCACGGGGGCATTTTTACCACTGTGTTACATGGCCTTTCCTTTTAACAACACTCAGTAAACGTTTGGGAACTGAGGAGACACATTTTTGAAGCTTTTCAGGTGGAATTCTTTCCCATTCTTGCTTGATGTACAGCTTAAGTTGTTCAACAGTCCGGGGGTCTCCGTTGTGGTATTTTAGGCTTCATAATGCGCCACACATTTTCATTGGGAGACAGGTCTGGACTACAGGCAGGCCAGTCTAGTACCCACACTCTTTTACTATGAAGCCACGCTGTTCAAACACGTGGCTTGGCACTGTCTTGCTGAAATAAGCAGGGGCGTCCATGATAACATTGCTTGGATGGCAACATATGTTGCTCCAAAATCTGTGTGTACCTTTCAGCATTAATGGTGCCTTCAGAGATGTGTAAGTTACCCATGCCTTGGGCACTAATACACCCCCATACTATCACAGATGCTGGCTTTTCAACTTTGCGCCTATATGGTTCTTTTCCTCTTTGTCTCCAAAAAAACAATTTGAAATGTGGACTCGTCAGACGACAGAACGTTTTTCCATTTGCATCAGTCCATCTTAGATGAGCTTGGACCCAGCGAAGCCGGCGGCGTTTCTGGGTGTTGTTGATAAATGGCTTTTGCTTTGCATTGTAGAGTTTTAACTTGCACTTACAGATGTAGCGACAAACTGTAGTTACTGGCAGTGGTTTTCTGAAGTGTTCCTGAGCCCATGTGGTGATATCCTTTACACACTGATGTCGCTTTTTGATGCAGTACCGCCTTAGGGATTGAAGGTCCGTAATATCATCGCTTACGAACAGTGATTTCTCCAAATTCTCTGAACTTTTTGATGATATTACGGACCGTAGATGGTGAAATCTCTAAATTCCTTGCAATAGCTCGTTGAGAAATGCTGTTCTTAAAACTGTTGGACAATTTGCTAGCGCATTTGTTCACAAAGTGGTGACCTTCGCCCTATCTTTGTTTGTGAATGACTGAGAGTTTCATGGAAGCTGCTTTTATACCCAATCATGGCACCCACCTGTTCCCAATTAGCCTCTTCACCTGTGGGATGTTCCAAATAACTGTTTGATGTGCATTCCTCAACTTTCTCAGTCTTTTTTGCCACTTGTGCCAGCTTTTTCGAAACATGTTGCAGGCATCAAATTCCAAATGAGCTAATATTTGCAAAATATAAAGTTTTCCAGTTCTAATGTTAAGTTTATTGTCTAATCAGTCTATTCAATTGAATATAGGTTGACAAGGATGTGCAAATCATTGTATTGTGTTTTTATTTACGAATTACACAACGTGCCAACTTCACTGGTTTTGGGTGGAAATTCTGAAAACCAAGACAAGCAATACTTATAAACGCCCACAAGGTGACAGCATCACTCGGCAAACACCTTCCTGTTAGGTGTCTTCAAAGGCTAGGGGTGATTACTTTTGCTCAGTTGTTTATTTATACAGTGGATAAACTTTTTTTTTTAACCACAAATTGTTTTAAACAACAAGCAATACTCAGAAGCCACAAGGCATCAACCGGCAAAGGTGTCTTCAAAGGGTAGGAGTGAGTACTTTAGTTTAGTTGTAGTTTTACTATAGAGCCCCGCAACACCGAGAAGGACAAGCTGTAGAAAATGGATGGATAGATAAACTTTTTTTCATGCTGCAAATTGTTGTAAAAAAAAAAACAAGCTATAAAAGGCCACTAAGCGATAGTATCACTCTGCACAGCCTTTCTATCAGACGCCTCCAAAGAGTAGGCGTGAGTACTTTTGCTTAGTTGTTTTTTTTGGATAACCTTTTTTACTACGACAGATTGTGTTAAACAACACAAACAATAAATATAAAAGGCTACAAGGTGACGGCGTCACTTGACAAACACCTTCCGATAAGGCACCTTCATAGAGTAAGGGTGAGTACGTGTGCTTAGTATCTCTCTGCCCACACCTTTGTGTCATGCATCTTAAAAGTAAGGGTGAGTATTATTGCTTAGTAGTTTTATTAATCGGCAGATAATCTTTTTTTTAATGCTACAATTTGTGTTTAACACAAGTAATACCTATAAAAGACCACTAGGTGACAGTATTGCTCTGCAAACACCTTCCTGTTATCCTGGCACGTGTCTTCCAAATACAGGGGTGAGTACTTTTGCTTAGTTGTAGTTTCATCACACAGTGGATACTTTTACTATTTTATACTACATATTGTGTTAAATACAAGCAATACCTATTCGGGCCTTTGAGGGATAGTATCGCTCTGCAAACACCTTATTATCAGGTGTGAAAGGGCACTTATTTATGTTTAATTATATAGGGAATAACTTATACTGATAGTACGTACTGTCCACCGTATCGTTAAAATAAGGCCTCTGTGGCAGTGTGGATGTCTGATGACAACCTTGAGGTTCCAACATTGACATAATCGTGTGAACACAAACAAACAATGAATATTTATGTATAAGCTTCCTCTTGGCTCAATCAGATGTATGAATAAAATATCAAGTACGCTGCAAAGCTCCACCTCCCTCCTGCTGGGCTGCGAGGCCATCAGTCAATACTTGTGACCAATAAGCACTGCAGCCACAATCAGTATGCTACTCTGTGCTATGCTACGAAGATATATTAGTAGCTAAAGCCCCTCAAACTACTCAAGGACATTTCTCATTCTGGCTTGACTCAGCAATATTAGAACGTCAAGACTGATTTTAATCTATTGCACAATGACGCCAACATTGGAGTAATCCATTTATAGTATCCACTTTATACAGAAAGGCATCTATACGTATACCGTACATCAGTGACGTGCGGTGAGGTTGATGGCTGGTGAGGCACTGACTTCATCACAGTCAGATTTACAAACATATGAACACTAAAGAGTATCTTATTCACCATTTGATTGGCAGCAGTTAACGGGTTATGTTTAAAAGCTCATACCAGCATTCTTCCCTGCTTGGCACTCAGCATCAAGGGTTGGAATTGGGGGTTAAATCACCAAAAATGATTCCCAGGCGCGGCGCCGCTGCTGCCCACTGCTCCCCTCACCTCCCAGGGGGTGATCAAGGGGATGGGTCAAATGCAGAGGACAAATTTCATTACACCTAGTGTGTGTGACAATCATTGGTACTTTAACTTAACTTTAACTTTACACATACAAACTGTAGCACACAAAAAAGCACATTTAATAAAAAAAACTTTATTATGGTCTTACCTTTACTTAGAAATTAAGTCCATGCGCCGCAACTAAAGCCCTCACTTAAACTTTCCACGTGCAAGATTGAATCCATTTAAAAAAGTGTAACCGAGGGTTTATAATGTCGCCTATACTGTATGAAACTACAAAATAACAAACACGGAGGCTCCAGTTTACACGAGGACCACTTTATTTACCTTCTTTCAAAAACCTCCGCAACGTGACATCACTTCCGCTCTTAGCGCCTTCAAAATAAGAGCTCAAGGCATATACTGTATAACAGCGCATAACAGGAACTTAACATCACAAAGAGGAAAGCCCATGAAAATAGGTTACAAAAGTTATTTAATAAGAAGCCAAAAAGTGCAAAAACAATAATGGTCGTGTTGGAGGAGTTGTGAATTAGGTACACCTGCAGTCTGCAAGTGTATATAATGTTGTGTCCCTGCAGTCATTCACAACTCCTCCAACACCAACATTATTGTTTTTGCACTTTTTGGCTTCTTATTAAATATTTTTTTTAAATAGATTAAATCTTGCACGTGGAAAGTTTAAGTGTGGGCTTTAGTTGATACAACAATTCTACGGCAGGTGTTCTTCCCTCACTATATGTGTTGAGGTTGTACAGCTTGGCAGACAGCTAACAACCAATCCAGGACGTTCTAATAAAGTTCCAAAGCAGATGAATCCATTTAGGCTCTTTATTGTTGTTGATCTTGCTTTGTCTTGCACTGGACTTTTATTTTATTTATTTATTTGTAAAACTGAAATACACACAATGACAATGTATAAGCTATATGATTCAACCAACATACTGAAATGTAATACACAATATGTAAACATTAGCTTTACACAAATATACAGCATTATCACCAAACAAATACTGCTGAGCGTTGAAACTACTTCTATGGTGGAAATATGCGACCGGCAGCCATTTTAAGTCCTCAAACATCCATTAAATTAGTGCACAAAAATCGTTTTTTCAATACACATCTTACTATCAAATTTAGCCACTTTCCACCTTCATATTGAGCCACATAAACAAGTCAAACAGTTTACTTACAGACGTATCTTTTCCAAGGCTTGTAAGAGCTAACACAACTTGTCTGACTCTCATTGTCTCATAAACTGGACTAAGATCGTAAACCGGAAGTGCCCAAACTAATGACGCGCAACATTTCCCATCGCCACAAGGTGTCAGTAATAGTCCACAATCAAACGGGCATAACAGCGGGGGTGCAGGAGGCGAGCCTCAGCCAGTGCGTCTTTTGCAGCCGTTTTATGATCGCTCAGCACAAGAAATACTTTACACACATACAGTTGTTGACAAAATACACTGTACATTATATACCTCAGCTAACTAAACTATGGAAATGTATAATATAATTCATATAGCAATACGGTCTCACTGCACAGCAGGCCAGCAGTTAGCCGAGTCATTGCGCAATCCATGTTGCGGCACTGAGTGACGTGCCTCAACTGGCTGCTGTTCACCGCACCGTCTCTTCTCAGTATTTGAATGGCAAATGTGAAAAGCGATTTTAAATAAAAATAATCTAAAACTGGTGAAGTTAAATGGAAAATAACTTTATAGTATAATCACTGGATACATATAACAATTTAATTTTTTTTTCTTTCTTTTTACATTTTTTTTCTTTCCATGATGGCAGGTGAGGCCCCGCCTCACTGCCGTATATACATATATACAGTATATACCCATCCATCCATCCATTTTCTACCGCTTGTTCCTTTTGACATACATACATACATACATACATACATACATATATATATATATACATACTGTACATACATACATACATACATACATATATATATATATATATACATACATCTATATATATATACATACATATACATACATATAAATTCATACATATACATATATATATACATACATATACATCTATACATACATACACATATATATATACATACATACATACATAAATACATACATATATATGCAAACATACATATATATATATATGCATACATATACATACATACAAATATATATATATATATATATATATATATATATATATACATACATATACATAGAAAAGCGCGATACAAAATCTAATCCATCATCATATATATTAGGGGTGTAACGGCACGTTTTGGTACGGGGGTGTCGGTTCGGTTCGGAGGTGTACCCAACGAGTTTCCACACGGACATATTAAGTAGCGTACCGCACGTTGTGTAAACAATGCACACCGAGGCACAACACACGGGATGCTAGCAGCTAACGGGCTACGATAGACTGACCATACGTCCTCTTTTCACCGGACATGTCCTCTTTTGCGGAGCTGTCAGGGCGGAGTTTCTTAAATGCCTCAAATGTCCGGCATTTTGAGTTAGGGTTGCGTGCATTTTCAATGTACGTTCAGGGTTAAGAAGGGGTTAAAAACAAAACAAATTGTGCGCGCAGCAGCATTGGTGAGGGAGGGGCAGAGACAGAGAGAGCGAGAGAGTTATGATAAACGCGTATGCGTCGCCAGGCTCTTCTTTTTATCCATAGATTTATCACATTTAATTTTTTATTATCTATAGCAGGGGTGTCAAAAGTGTGCCCCAGAGGCCATTTGCGGCCCACAGCTAATGTTTTAAAGGCCCACGGCACATTCTAAAAATACTATTAAAATAAACAAAAACATAACAAAAGTGAAATAAAAAAGCTTAAAGTTTATTTAGAAAAAGGTAATTTGGAAAAAGTTGCAATGTTGACTAATAAAACAAAGCTGTTTTTTTTTCTTTCAAACTGTCATTGCTCAAAACATAATATTGAATCAAAATCAATGTTATTATGAATTATTGACCTATCCAAGGTTCCGATTACTTCACATCAAATATTCCATTAAGAAAAATATTTTTGGTGGAAGATTTTGCAAATTTGGTAAATAAATAACCCAAAAATGTATATTTTGTTGTTTTCTTACTGTACCGAAAATGAACCGAACCGTGACCTCTAAACCGAGGTACGTACTGAACCGAAATGTTTGTGTACCGTTACACCCCTAATATATATACATACATGTACATACATACATATACAGCACATACATACATTTATAAATACATATACATACATACACATATATATATACATACATATATACATACATACATATATATATACATACATATGTATACATACATACATACATACATATACAAACATACATATATACATACATACAAACATACATACATATATATACATGCATATATATATATATATATATATATATATATATATATATACGTACATATATACATACATATACATCCATACATATATATATATATATATATAATATATATATATATATATATATATATCAGTGACGTGCAGTCACTAGAGGCAGGTGAGGCCCCGCCTCACCTGCCATCATGGAAAGAAAAAAAATGTAAAAAGAAAAAAAAAAAATTAAATTGTTATATGTATCCAGTGATTATACTATAAAGTTATTTTCCATTTAACTTCACCAGTTTTAGATTATTTTTATTCAAAATCGCTGAATTTTCACATTTGCCGTTCAAATACTGAGAAGAGACGGTTGAGGCACGTCACTCAGTGCCGCAACATGGATTGCGCAATGACTCGGCTAACTGCTGGCCTGCTGTGCAGTGACACTGTATTGCTATATGAACTATATTATACATTTCCATAGTTTAGTTAACTGAGGTATATAATGTACAGTGTATTTTGTCAACAACTGTATGTGTGTAAAGTATTTCTTGTGCTGAGCGATCATAAAACGGCTGCAAAAGACGCACTGGCTGAGGCTCGCCTCCTGCACCCCCGCCGCAGAATTGTTATATCAACTAAAGCCCACACTTAAACTTTCCACGTGCAAGATTGAATCTATTTAAAAAAATTATTTCATAAGAAGCCAAAAAGTGCAAAAACAATAATGTTCGTGTTGGAGGAGTTGTGAATGACTGCAGGGACACAACATTAGGTACACCTGCAGACTGCAGGTGTATCTAATTCACAACTCCTCCAACACAAACATTATTGTTTTTGCACTTTTTGGCTTCTTATTAAATAACTTTTGTAACCTATTTTTATGGGCTTTCCTCTTTGTGATGTTAAGTTCCTGTTATGCGCTGTTATACAGTATATGCCTTGAGCTCTTATTTTGAAGGCGCTAAGAGCGGAAGTGATGTCACGTTGCGGAGGTTTTTGAAAGAAGGTAAATAAAGTGGTCCTCGTGTAAACTGGAGCCTCCGTGTTTGTTATTTTGTAGTTTCATACAGTATAGGCGACATTTATAAACCCTCGGTTACACTTTTTTTAATAGATTCAATCTTGCACGTGGAAAGTTTAAGTGAGGGCTTTAGTTGCGGCGCATGGACTTAATTTCTAAGTAAAGGTAAGACCATAACGTTTTTTTTATTAAATGTGCTTTTTTGTGTGCTACAGTTTGTATGTGTAAAGTTAAAGTTAAGTTAAAGTATCAATGATTGTCACACACACACTCGGTGTGTTGAAATGTGTCCTCTGCATTTGACCCATCCCCTTGATCACCCCCTGGGATGTGAGGGGAGCAGTGGGCAGCAGCGGCGCCGCGCCCGGGAATAATTGTTGGTGATTTAACCCCCAATTCCAACCCTTGATGCTGAGTGCCAAGCAGGGAAGAATGCTGGTATGAGCTTTTAAACATAACCCGTTAACTGCTGCCAATCAAATGGTGAATAAGATACTCTTGAGGTTTCATATGTTTGTAAATCTGACTGTGATGAAGTCAGTGCCTCACCAGTCATGAACCTCACCGCACGTCATTGATATATATATACAGGTAAAAGCCAGTAAATTAGAGTATTTTGAAAAACTTGATTTATTTCAGTAATTGCATTCAAAAGGTGTAACTTGTACATTATATTTATTCATTGCACACAGACTGATGCATTCAAATGTTTATTTCATTTAATTTTGATGATTTGAAGTGGCAACAAATGAAAATCCAAAATTCCGTGTGTCACAAAATTAGAATATTACTTAAGGCTAATACAAGAAAGGGATTTTTAGAAATGTTGGCCAACTGAAAAGTATGAAAATGAAAAATATGAGCATGTACAATATTCAATACCTGGTTGGAGCTCCTTTTGCCTCAATTACTGTGTTAATGCGGCGTGGCATGGAGTCGATGAGTTTCTGGCACTGCTCAGGTGTTATGAGAGCCCAGGTTGCTCTGATAGTGGCCTTCAACTCTTCTGCGTTTTTGGGTCTGGTATTCTGCATCTTCCTTTTCACAATACCCCACAGATTTTCTATGGGGCTAAGGTCAGGGGAGTTGGCGGGCCAATTTAGAACAGAAATACCATGGTCCGTAAACCAGGCACGGGTAGATTTTGCGCTGTGTGCAGGCGCCAAGTCCTGTTGGAACTTGAAATCTCCATCTCCATAGAGCAGGTCAGCAGCAGGAAGCATGAAGTGCTCTAAAACTTGCTGGTAGACGGCTGCGTTGACCCTGGATCTCAGGAAACAGAGTGGACCGACACCAGCAAATGACATGGCACCCCAAACCATCACCCAACCATGCAAATTTTGCATTTCCTTTGGAAATCGAGGTCCCAGAGTCTGGAAGAAGACAGGAGAGGCACAGGATCCACGTTGCCTGAAGTCTAGTGTAAAGTTTCCACCATCAGTGATGGTTTGGGGTGCCATGTCATCTGCTGGTGTCGGTCCACTCTGTTTCCTGAGATCCAGGGTCAACGCAGCCGTCTACCAGCAAGTTTTAGAGCACTTCATGCTTCCTGCTGCTGACCTGCTCTATGGAGATGGAGATTTCAAGTTCCAACAGGACTTGGCGCCTGCACACAGCGCAAAATCTACCCGTGCCTGGTTTACGGACCATGGTATTTCTGTTCTAAATTGGCCCGCCAACTCCCCTGACCTTAGCCCCATAGAAAATCTGTGGGGTATTGTGAAAAGGAAGATGCAGAATGCCAGACCCAAAAACGCAGAAGAGTTGAAGGCCACTATCAGAGCAACCTGGGCTCTCATAACACCTGAGCAGTGCCAGAAACTCATCGACTCCATGCCACGCCGCATTAACGCAGTAATTGAGGCAAAAGGAGCTCCAACCAAGTATTGAGTATTGTACATGCTCATATTTTTCATTTTCATACTTTTCAGTTGGCCAACATTTCTAAAACTCCCTTTTTTGTATTAGCCTTAAGTAATATTCTAATTTTGTGACACACGGAATTTTGGATTTTCATTTGTTGCCACTTCAAATCATCAAAATTAAATGAAATAAACATTTGAATGCATCAGTCTGTGTGCAATGAATAAATATAATGTACAAGTTACACCTTTTGAATGCAATTACTGAAATAAATCAAGTTTTTCAAAATATTCTAATTTACTGGCTTTTACCTGTATATGCATTAGAGATGCACGGTTTGCGGGCACAACCGCGGAGTCCGCGGATTATCCGCGGATCGGGCGGATGAAATTAAAAAAAATTAGATTTTATCCGCGGGTCGGGTCGGGTCGGGCGGTTGAAATAAAAAAAAATTAGATTTTAAATAGATTCAGAAGGGTGGCAGTTAAACCAATTCGGAAATATATATACATAGTTAAATGTTGTTACCCACATACGAAAAACGAGCAGGCTCCTGCAGCATATGCCACAACAGAAGAAAAAAAAAAAAAGAGATGGACACTTTTACGGAGCGGAGAAGGGACGCCTCGCCGGGGTCCGGGACCGAGGCCCCTTCCCCCGAGAGGGCCCCACCGGGAGCCGTAGCTGAGGTGATCCGCGAGAAGGGCCCGACGCACGTCCAGGGTCACCACCGCGCCCACCGCACCGACACCCCGCCTCTTCCGCCTTCGCCGCGGCCGGCGTCACGCGCAGCAGGTAAGCAGCTTACCTGCCCGCCATCCCCGTGGCCGGGGGCTCGTAACAGGGGTCACTCCGCGCGCTCCGCCCGCGCAGCTTACCTGCCCGCCACCCCTGTTGCCGGGGGCGCGTAACAGGGGTCACTCCGCGCGCAGTGCGCTCACGAAAGGGGTGGGGCTCACCCTGGTTGATATAGACAGCAGGACGGTGGCCATGGAAGTCGGAACCCGCTAAGGAGTGTGTAACAACCCACCTGCCGAATCAACTAGCCCTGAAAATGGATGGCGTCTGGGTCGTGACAGCGTGGCACGCGAATGTCTGTGCTGCATTGGATCAGTCTCCTTTCTTTAACAGGCAAAAGCTTTATAACCTCACTTATGCCTTGCATCGTCTATATTAGATATATAACAATGGGCGGGTGCGGGCGGGTGCGGTTCTGATCAAATGTTACATCGGGTGGATGGCGGATGGTTGACGACTTTCTGATGCGGTTGCGGATGAAATAATTGCCTATCCGTGCATCTCTAATATGCATACATATACATACATATATATACATACATGCATACATATACATACATATATATGCATACATATACATACAAATATAAATATGCATACATATACATATACATACATGCATACATATACATACATGCATACATATATACATATACATACACATATATATATACGTACACATATATATACATACATACATATATACATACATACCTACACATACGTACATATATATATGCATACATATATACATACATATATACATCCATCCATCCATCCATTTTCTACCGCTTATACACATAAATACATTTATAAAGATATACATACATATATACACCTACATACATGTATATACAGTACATATACATACATATATATACTGTATATACATACATACACATATATACTGTATATACATACAAACATATACATACATATACACACATATACATATATATATACACACATATACATATATATACATACATACACATATATACTGCATATACATACATACATACATACACGCACATACATATACATATATATATATATATACATATACACACATACATATACATACATATACACACATATACATATAAATATACATATACATATACATACATTCAGGCATTTACATATATTTAGGTCTGTGTGTGTGTATATATATATATATATATACATATATATATATATATATACACACACACACACACACACCGGTGTATATATACACACACGCATATATATATCATCTGTGTTTTATCCATTATACAGTGCTCAATACCGGGGAAGGGCGGAATATACGTTAGGTCAGGAAATAACAGAGGCTATTTCATCCTTACAAGCCTGTTTCGCAGGTTTCCCTGCTCTTCAGGGGATTTTTTATGAAAATATATAAAATCCCCTGAAGAGCAAGGAAACCTGGGGATTTTATATACACCGTATTTTTCGGACTATAAGTCGCAGTTTTTTTCATAGTTTGGCCGGGGGTGTGACTGAGACTCAAGAGCGACTTATGTGTGAAATTATTAACACATTACCGTAAAATATCAAATAATATTATTTAGCTCATTCACGTAAGAGACTAGACGTATAAGATTTCATGGGATTTAGCGATTAGGAGTGACAGATTGTTTGGTAAACGTATAGCATGTTCTATATGTTATAGTTATTTGAATGACTCTTACCATAATATGTTACGTTAACATACCAGGCACGTTCTCAGTTGGTTATTTATGCCTCATATAACGTACACTTATTCAGCCTGTGGTTCACTATTCTTTATTTATTTTAAATTGCCTTTCAAATGTCTATTCTTGGTGTTGGGTTTTATCAAATACATTTCCCCAAAAAATGCGACTTATACTCCAGTGCGACTTATATATGTTTTTTTCCTTCTTTATTATGCATTTTCGGCAGGTGCGACTTATACTCCGGTGCGACTTATACTCCGAAAAATTCGGTGTATATAAAATCCCCTGAAGAGCAGGGAAACCTGCGAAACAGGCTTGTAGGGATGAAATACCTTCTGTGTTTTTTTCCTGACCTAACGTATATTCCGCTCTACCCCGGTATTGAGGACTGTATATTAGATAAACCACAGAAACCTTGACTAAATATATATACATTTATTTTATATGCATGTACGGTACTATTTTACATTGTAGTAGTTTAAGTGTAGACACACCAGGTATGGTAGTACAATTTTGTACTCATATTATTATTATTTTTGCCAAATGTTTATTTAAATGTTTTATATCCATTAATGCTACAATCGGGCGGAAGGCGGGGTGCTCCAGCGCCCCCCGCGACCCCAAAAGGGAATAAGCGGTAGAAAATGGATGGATGGATATCCATTAATGCATTTCTTCCTTACTCATTATTTGTGGGGGGGTTTTTTTTGTGTTGCTAAAAGTTTTAGGTGAGGGAAGATTCAAACGAGTGATTGAAAAACTAGTTTGGAATGTTTTCAATACAGCCAATATTTCAAAATAATTACCACCAATACAATAATCCATCCATCCATTTTCTACCGCTTATTCCCTTTGGGGTCGCGGGGGGCGCTGGAGCCTATCTCAGCTACAATCGGGCGGAAGGCGGGGTACACCCTGGACAAGTCGCCACCTCATCGCAGGGCCCAATACAATAATATTTGTGTAAATGAAATGATTCTGATCTACATCTTATCGTATAACTGATGCTAGTGATTGTTTCCTTGATTAAAAAATAAACAACAAAAAGTAAAAAATATAGTATTGAGCAAGTCTTTTGAACGGCTCTTTGCAAGGAACGGCTCCTCAAGACCTGGCTAACTTAAAAGAGCCATGAATCCCATCTCTAATGGGTCAGAGGTGGTGTCATGTCTGAAGAGAAAACACTTCTATGAAAAGTGGAGCACATAAGAGAGGGAGATGAGATTTTTCTAAAGTGTGTGCTCATAATCGCATCTTACTGTTAGATCATCAAAAAGTCTGTTTTGCATGATAAGGGGTCTCTTTAAGGTGAAAGCAGATGCCCCAATAGTCACGCACTTTGTTCCCAGCCTTCCTCTTATCAGTAAGGCACAACAATCACCTTCGTCCCTCCTTCACTCTCTCTCTCCCTCCTCACTCGCCCATCTGAGCACAGCACAGCACAGCACAGCACAGCACAGCACAGCACAGCACAGCACAGCACAGTCAGTCAGAAGTGGCTCTCCCCCTCCAGTCCCGCAGCACGGACTCATTTCTCCACACACCAGCTCTGAGTGGATGCTCAGCAGGGGTGTTTTGAGATATTAGCGCGCTGAGTTGGGGGGAGCGGGGTTATCGGCCACCTCCACCATTCCCCCCACCCCACCGTTCTAAAGGTAAGACGCCGTCCCGCTCCTGTTGCCGGGGGCGACTCCGGGTACAGTCGATGATGATGTTGATCTGGAAGTTTGTCGTTAGAAAAGTGTTCATACATGCTGGTGGTATTCCCTCCGTGGAAAAACAAAGCTTCTCTTAAGAATTTCTGATTAGATTAGCAGCACTTTCTGGAATTTTTCACCCGCTTACCCAATCACCTATTTGCATGCTGAAGAAACTTTTGGCCTTTAAATTTCAAGCAAGTACCAAAAAAATACAGATTCTAGTGTTATTTTATATTTATTTTGATTCGTTCATTATTATTATTTATACACATTTTATAATCATTGTGATTCCATTCACTTATAAAATCTAATCCATTATTATTATTATATTTTTGTATTTATTTTGATTACCGTATTTTATTTATTTATGCACATTTTATTATCATTGTGATTCCACTCACTTTTGGATATTTTTGTATTTATTTTGATTATTTTATTTATTTATGCATATGTATGTTATAATCATTGTGATTCCATTCACTTATGGATATTTTTATATTTATTGGGATTTTTATTTATTTATGCATATTTTATAATCATTGTGTTTCTATTTACTTATGGATATTTTTATATTTATTTTGATTATTTTATTTGTTTATGCATATTTTATAATCATTGTGATTCTATTCACTTAAGGACATTTTTATATTTATTTTGATTATTTTATTTATTTATGCATATTTTATAATCATTGTGATTCTATTCACTTATGGACATTTTTATATTTATTTTGATTCTTTTATTTATGAATATTTTATAATCATTGTGATTCCATTCACTTATGGATATTTTTATATTTATTTAGATTATTTAATTTATTTATGCATACTTTATAATCATTGTGTTTCTATTCACTTATAGATATGTTTTATTTATTTTGATTTGTTCATTTATTTATGCATATTCTATAATCATTGTGATTCTATTCAATTATGGATATTTTTATATTTATTTTGATTCTTTTATTTATTTATGCATATTTGTGTATTGAAATATTTAATTTAGTTGACCGTTTATTTGTTTATCCAAGCAGGTTACAGTTTTTACAGACATTTATTTTGCTGATTTTAAATTTAGGATATATTATTTAGCCAACAAATCATTACAACAACAAAACAGCAAAATTGGAAGTACAAGTATATTTGTATTTATATTTGTCTTTGAACCACAAATGACATACTGAAAAAAACTTGTAATTAAATAAAGTATGTGTATATACACACATTTTTTATTATGCCTTCTATGTCCTAAATGATTGAAACATGTTCTTAGTATGGCTGTATATATTTGTATAATTGATCAAAATGAAAACGCTATATAGAAGTCCTTAAAAATGGGGGACAACATTGTGTTTCTGTAAAAATGATTTAATAATATATCCAAAACTACTTCCTAAGATATATTATTTGTGGCTTTCCTGTGTTATTTCCAGCAAAACGATGCATATTCAACGAATAACATCAATTTAAACTCAACATTTGACACTTTTTTGGTTTGAATGTAAGTTAAATGACTGATAAATCAAAGGAAAAATAACAACGTCACAGTTTTTTTTATGAACATATTAAGTGAGTTGGTCAGATTCTGTGTTTGTGTTACATATGAGTCAAAAGTCCACATATTTAAAAACTAAAAAAAATGAAACTTAAGAACTGGATAATGAAATTTGTGGACTATAACATGGTGTGTTTTCACCCTGCAGGCATGACATTATTGGTAAAAATGCATTAAAGTCCAACACTGTCGTTTGCTGTTGTGCAGTAAACGTGTTTATGAGTGATGAAATGGAATTATGGAAATTATTTTGAAGACTAATCAAACGTATTGATGTATTGAGCTAAAAGAAAAATCACTCATGTGAATGCATTTTATGGGTGTCAGTAAATCAAGTTGAATTAAAAATGCTTACTACACAAAACTGCAAAAAGGAATGCAAAGCATAGGCTTTTTGTTAATTGGATTTGTGTTTCCTCAATAAAAATATGATTTATTTATATTTTGAAAAACAAAATACTATTTCAAAATGTTTTACAATGTGCCAAAACTTATTCAGCTTGTGTATAAGTGTATATGTGTGTGTATATGTATATATATATATATATATATATATATATATATATATATATATATATATATATATATATATATATATACACAAATCTATGTGTACATATATATATGCACACATATAATCATATACTGTAAATATACTGTATACCATCCATATATATTTATATACACAGACACACATACAGTCGTGGTCAAAAGTTGACATACACTTGTAAAGAACATAATGTCATGGCTGTCTTGAGTTTCCAATAATTTCTACAACTCTTATTTTTTTGTGATAGAGTGATTGGAGCACATACTTGTTGGTCACAAAAAACATTCATGAAGTTTGGTTCTTTTATGAATTTATTATGGGTCTACTGAAAATGTGACCAAATCTGCTGGGTCAAAAGTATACATACAGCAATGTTAATATTTGCTTACATGTCCCTTGGCAAGTTTCACTGCAATAAGGCGCTTTTGGTAGCCATCCACAAGCTTCTAGTTGAATTTTTCACCACTCCTCTTGACAAAATTGGTGCAGTTCAACTAAATTTGTTAGTTTTCTGACATGGACTTGTTTCTTCAGCATTGTCCACACGTCTAAGTCAGGACTTTGGGAAGGCCATACTAAAACCTTAATTCTAGCCTGATTTTGTCATTCCTTTACTACTTTTGACGTGTGTTTGGGGTCATTGTCCTGTTGGAACACCCAACTGCGCCCAAGACCCAACCTCCGGCCTGATGATTTTAGGTTGTCCTGAAGAATTTGGAGGCAATCTTCCTTTTTCATTGTCCCATTTACTCTCTGTAAAGCACCAGTTCCATTGGCAGCAAAACCAGCCCAGAGCATAATACTACCACCACCCTACTTGACGGTAGGAATGGTGTTCCTGGGATTAAAGGCCTCACCTTTTCTCCTCCAAACATATTGCTGGGTATTGTGGCAAAAAGCTAATTTTTTGTTTCATCTGACATCACTTGGACAAAGATAAGACCTTCTGGAAGAAAGTTTTGTGGTCAGATAAAACACGAATGTTTTTTGTGACCAACAAGTATGTGCTCCAATCACTCTATCACAAAAAAATAAGAGTTGTAGAAATGATTGGAAACTTAAGACAGCCATGACATTATGTTCTTTACAAGTGTATGTCAACCTTTGACCACAACTGTATATACAAATATACACATACATACATATAAACTGTATATACATACATAATTATACAAAAAAATACATACATATAGACATATATACACTTATACACATGTACAAACACATTTACACTTATACACAAACACACATTTACATATGCATAAATATATTCGTACACACATATATAAATATATACACATATATATGTACACACATTTATATACACTAATATATATACACACACGTATACGTACACACATTTATACACGTACATATTTACATTATATATACACACACACACGCACGCACGCACACACGCACACACACACACACACACACACACACACACACACACACACACACACACACACACACACACACACTGTAGACGTTTTTTGTTGACATGTCAAACGTGTTTCATAAAAGTGTTAAGCTTAAATATAAATTCATATAAATGTTCTCCTTTCTTGAAGACAATAATATAAGTTGCTATATTCCCTTATTCTAATGAGCTGATTGGAATCTGACAGGGTTACAATAGTGTCAATAAGTTCCACAACTACGAATTTACATTGTGGAGGGAAAATAAGTCCTCCTCTCTTTCAAATACCACATCAAAGTGGTTGGTTTTTAGCTTAACATTTCTCCAGCTTCCAAACTTTTTTCAATATACCGTATTTTTCGGACTATAAGTAGCAGTTTTTTTCATAGTTTGGCCGGGCTCCAGTGCGACTTATATATGTTTTTTTCCTTCTTTATAATGCATTTTCGGCAGGTGCGACTTATATTCCAGTGCGACTTATAGTCCGAAAAATACGGTACATAAAATAATGTTTCAAATATATTTAAAAAATGTTAACAGATTTAAAAAAATGAAAGTGATGAATAAAAAAAAAAAGAATTAATTAAACAAATGATGTCACTCATTTAAAATAAAATGAATGAATAAACAATCCAAAATACACTTTTTTTGATCATTTGTTTGTATAACTCATCCGATGAAGAAAAACATTTATATACTAGTATACAGCATACACTGTAGCATACAACATAAACCGTCTGGCTGCCTTGTGATAGCAGTAACGCCACCACCCCCCGCACACACACACCGGTTCACACGTGTGACCATGAGTATTCATCAGCGCCAGCTAATGGCCGAGTGCAGTGTGAGCCAGTGATTTACTGTCAGGCCTAATGATAGGTCCATGCTGGAGAAACAGGTGGTGCACAATGAATGGAGGCAGTGCCATGCTGCTGATTGTCCTTTTGTCCCACTGCGCTCCGCACACGCTAATTTGCAATATTGACTGCACGCGTATGGAATTATTGTGTATGCAAATGAGCTCTCTTCAAATCGGCGTCAAAGACAACGCCTGTGAAAGGAAGTATGGTGGGAAGAAAATAAAATGTGTTTCTTACCCATTTTTGGGCTGCCAAAAGATATCTGTTTCCCAGCATGGTCCGTATGGGCCGCAGCGGTACTCCGTTGTAAATACACTTTTCCACCACTTAGCAGTAATGTCATGGAAAAGTTTCTTTGGCGCAAAAATTATAACCAAAGTGGTCAAGCTGTATTTTCATTTGCATTTTCCAAAACCCAAAACCAGTGAAGTTGGCATGTTGTGTAAATGGCAAATAAAAACAGAATACAATGATTTGCAAATCCTTTTCAACCTATATTCAATTGAATAGTCTGCAAAGACAAGATATTGTTTGAACTGGTAAATTGTTATTTTTTGTAAATATTAGCTCATTTGGAATTTGATGCCTGCAACATGTTTCAAAAAAGCTGGCACAAGTGGCAAAAAAAGACTGAGAAAGTTGAGGAATGCTCATCAAACACTTATTTGGAACATCCCACAGGTGAACAGGCTAATTGGGAACAGGTGGGTGCCATGATTGGATATAAAAGCAGCTTCCATGAAATGCTGTCATTCACAAACAAGGATGGGGCGAGGGTCACCACTTTGTGAACAAATGCGTGAGGAAATTGTCGAACAGTTTAAGAACAACATTTCTCAATGAGCTATTGCAAGGGAATTAGGTATTTCACCATCTACGGTCTGTAATATCATCAAAAGGTTCAGAGAATCTGGAGAAGTCACTGCATGTAAACGGCAAGGCCTGTGACCTTCGATCCCTCAGGCGGTACTGCATCAAAAAGCGACATCAGTGTGTAAAAGATATCACAGCATGGGATAAGGAACACTTCAGAAAACAACTGTCAGTAACTACAGTTCGTCGCTACATCTGTAAGTGCAAGTAAAAACTCTACCATTCAAAGCCATTTATTAACAACACCCAGAAACGCCGCCGGCTTTGCTGGGTCCGAGCTCATCTTAGATGGATTGTTGCAAAGTGCAAAGGTGTTCTGTGGTCCGACGAGTCCACATTTCAAATTGTTTTTGGAAACTGTGGACATTGTGTTCTCCGGACCAAAGAGAAAAAGAACCATCCGGATTGTTATAGGCGCAAAGTTCAAAAGCCAGCATCTGTGATGGTATGGGGGTGTATTAGTGCCCAAGACATGAGTAATTTACACATCTGTGAAGGCACCATTAATGCTGAAAGGTACATACAGGTTTTGGAGCAACATATGTTGCCATCCAAGCAACGTTACCATCTTTTTCATGGACGCCCCTGCTTATTTCAGCATGACAATGCCAAGCCACGTGTTACAACAGCGTGGCTTCGAAGTAAAAGAGTGCGGGTACTTGACTGGTCTGCCTGTAGTCCAGATCTGTCTCCAATTGAAAATGTGTGGCACAATATGAAGCGTAAAATACCACAACGGAGACCCCGGACTGTTGAACAACTTAAGCTGTACATCAAGCAAGAATGGGAAAGAATTCCACCTAAAAAGCTTAAAAAATTGGTCTCCTCAGTTCCCAAACGTTTACTGAGTGTTGTTAAAAGGAAAGGCCATGTAACACAGTGGTAAAAATGCCCCTGTGACAACTTTTTTGCAATGTGTTGCTGCTAGAGATGCGCGGATAGGCAAATATTTCATCCGCAACCGCATCAGAAAGTCGTCAACCATCCGCCATCCACCCGATGTAACGTTTGATCAGAACTGCACCCGCCCGCCATCCGCCCGGTATATCTAATATAGACGATGCAAGGCATTAGTGAGGCACCTGCCAACTACTCCGGTTTTCCCGTAATTCGTACGGTTTTCATCAACCTATTCCGGGTTACGGGTGCAGTGATAAAAAATAAGTTTTTTCATTAATTAAAAAAAAAAAAAGGGTGAAAACTACGCGAATTGCACCTTGTGCAGACAAGATTTTTCGATCGGACACGGAGGAATTAGCGATGTAAAAGACCACTTTGGGACAAAAAAACACAAGTCTAATGCCGTTGCTAGCGATACAAGTGGAAAACTTTCAACGTTTATCGTCGCCCAAACAGATTCTTTGGATGTGATAAATGCCGAAGTTTTATTTACGGAGGCAATAATTGAGCATGGACTTCCAATCGCACTGGCTGATCACATGGGCCAGTTAAATGTTTGTAATGCAACCTTTAAAAATCATTACGCGGTGATCGCGGTCCCAAAAATAAACTTTTCTTGCATGATAATGTCCAGAAAAATTCGCTTTATATTACTATAGAGTCCTTTTAACGAATGAGTTTGATGGTTTATCACAAACCTTAAATGAAAGAAGTCCTTTGTTCTCCTGCACCGCATGCACTTTGGCCTTGCTTCGTGTTTGGTGCGCAATCCTGTCGGCTGTATTTCACAGCACGACATACTGTTAAAAGTGTTTATACTATTTATGCTTTCAAGTCCAAGTTGAAGAAATCTTGTTAAATGTTGACAGCATAACTACCAAAATACAGAAGTATGTCCTTAATATTTTTGCAGTGCTATTTCTGTTGAAAAGTTCAAATGATTACATTAGAGATGTGATGTGCCACTTTTCAAGTGTCTGGTGGCTTCAATTAATTTTCATTAATTTTTCATATTTTGAATTCTTTTGAAAGGCTTACAAAAAAACTACATTTGAATTGTAATTCCATGCTATTGACAGGACTATTAATTTTAATGAAGTTAGCTTACCATGTTTACAGTATGATAATTGTGATAGAAATGTGAATTTTAGGCACAGAATATTTTTTACAATTGAACAAGGCAGTAGATTATACAAGCTTGGACAGAAAGTTAATAATGACACCAATTTTTTTTTATGGAATTGTTTAGTACTGTTTTACCATTTGTTAACTGTAAAAAGTGTTTATACTGTTTATACTTTCAATTAACAAATTGAAGTCTTGTGAAAGGTTGACAGGATAACTGGCATTAACTGTCAAAATAATTTCAAACTATTGAAGTTAGCTTACAGAATAAACATGCCAATCAACCCATATGATTTTTGCTGTAATATTTTTGTTTTGAAAAGTCACTGTGGCTGATAGAAAAGTGATGGTTTTAGCAACATTTTAACCTGTCTGAATGCTAATAATCATTTTGCGTCGGGGGGCGAAGCCTTGAACCCTCCACCAGGACTTTGTCCTGGACCTACCGGGGCCTGCGGCCCTTGGACCCTGGCTACTAGGTTTTTCTGATTTCAAAAGTTGGCAGGTATGGTGAGGTTATAAAGCTTTTGCCTGTTAAAGAAAGGAGACTGATCCAATGCAGCACAGACTTTCGCGTGCCACGCTGTCACGACCCAGACGCACACCAGTGCGCAATCATATGGGAGCCGCGCTGAGCGCACCTCCAAGCGCGTCTCGCTGCCGGCGACGGCCGGGTATATGGGCCCGACGCTCCAGCGCCATCCATTTTCAGGGCTAGTTGATTCGGCAGGTGGGTTGTTACACACTCCTTAGCGGGTTCCGACTTCCATGGCCACCGTCCTGCTCTCTATATAAACCAGGGTGAGCCCCACCCCTTTCGTGAGCGCACTGCGCGCGGAGTGACCCCTGTTACGCGCCCCCGGCAACAGGGGTGGCGGGCAGGTAAGCTGCGCGGGCGGAGCGCGCGGAGTGACCCATGTTACGAGCCCCCGGCCACGGGGGTGGCGGGCAGGTAAGCTGCTTACCTGCTGCGCGTGACGCCGGCCGCGGCGAAGGCGGACAAGGCGGGGTGTCGGTGCGGTGGGCGCGGTAGTGACCCTGGACGTGCGTCGGGCCCTTCTCGCGGATCGCCTCAGCTACGGCTCCCGGTGGGGCCCTCTCGGGGGAAGGGGCCTCGGTCCCGGACCCCGGCGAGGCGTCCCTTCTCCGCTCCGTAAAAGTGTCCATCTCTTTTCTTTTTTTTTTCTTCTGTTGTGGCATATGCAGCAGGTGCCTGCTCGTTTTTCGTATGTGGTTAACAACATTTAACTATGTATATATATTTCCGAATTGGTTTAACTGCCACCCGCAAAAAAAAAAAAAATAAATTAAAAAAAAAAAAAAAAATCTAATTAATCCACCCGACCCGACCCGCGCGCGGATAAAATCTTATTTTTTTTAATTTCATCCGCCCGATCCGCGGATAATCCGCAAACCGCGCATCTCTAGTTGCTGCCATTAAATTCTAAGTTAATGATTATTTGCAAAAAAACTTTAAATATCTTATCTTTGCAGTCTATTCAATTGAATATAAGTTGAAAAGGATTTGCAAATCATTGTATTCTGTTTATATTTACGATTTACACAATGTGCCAACTCCACTGGTTTTGGGTTTTGTAATTTTATTTATTTGGCTAAGAAAAATACTCATTATTAATTTTGTTTATTTTAGCCCAAGATAATTGTATGTACATTTATTTTTCATCAGTTATTTAGGAATCCCTTCTTCTGCAATATATTTAGTTAATACTTTTTTTTTCTAATCAGCCTGACCTCTCTCACTCCTCCTCTCTAAGCTGCCACATTATCGTGGTAGAAGAGTTTGAGTGTCCCCAATGATCCTGGGAGCTATGTTGCCTGGGGGCTTTTATGCCCCCTGGTAGGGTCTCCCAAAACAAACAGATCCAAGGTGAGAAACCAGACAAATGGCAGCTTAAAGACCTCTATAAAAATACACAATCAAGGATGCAGATTTCCGTCCACTCTGGAGCCAGGCCTGGAGGTAGGGCTCGATGACGAGCGTCTGGTGGCCGGGCTCACACCAATGGACTCACCATTCAGGAGGGGGCAAAGAGGTCGGGTGCAGTGTGAGCTGGGCAGCAGGGCCCTTGGCGGTCCGATTCTTGGCCTCAGAGCTAGCTCTTGGAACGTGGAACATCCCCTCGCTGGGGGGTAAAGAAGCCTGAATTGGTGCGCGAGTTGGAAAAGTTCCGGCTGGATCGAGTCGGACTAACTTCGACGCACAGCAAGGACTCTGGAACCAGTCCTTTCGTGAAGGGCTGGACTCTCTTCCACTCTGGTATTGCAAGCAGTGAGAGGCGATGGGTGGGGGTGGCAATACTTGCCTGCACGTTGGAGTTCAATGCAGTAGCTTCCCTCCGCCTCCGGGTGGGTGGGCTGACTGTTCACGTTTATGCGCCAAACAGTAGTTCAGAGTACCCACCCTTTCTGTTTTTCTAGGTGCGGTCAAGGCGTTAAGGGGATTCAGTTTAGCGGCTGCAGGATTCGGTCTCTGTTTGCAGATTATGTGGTCCTGACGGCTTCATTTGGCCAAGATCTTAAAAAGTTAAAGTACCCATGATTGTCACACACACACACTAGGTGTGGCGAAATTATTCTCCGCATTTGACCCATCACCCTTGATCACCCCCTGGGAGGTGAGGGGAGCAGTGAGCAGCAGTGTTGGCCGCGCCCAGGAATCATTTTTGGTGATTTAACCCCCAATTCCAACCCTTGATGCTGAGTGTCAAGCAGGGAGGTAATGGGTCCCATTTTTATAGTCTTTGGTATGACTCGGCCGGGGTTTGAACTCACGACCTACCGATCTCAGGGCGGACACTCTAACCACTTCAGCTCTCAATGGATCGTGTGGAGGGGGGCCTCGAAGACAGCGACAGATGAGTAGATGGCCCAGGTGGGCCTTGTTATCTGATCACCGGTCGCCTTTATTAGCAGCAGCCTGGACGAGACACGGGGGTGGGTGGGTGTGGGGGGGGGGGGGGGGGGGGGGGCTGGAGCCCGAGAAAGACACACGGACTGAGACACGCTGGACTAAAAAGTCCCAATATATATTGCTGGAAAGCAATCCCTGCATTAAAATAAAAGACTGTTACCTCAGACTGCCGGGCTCACAAGAAGAATCTTTGTGTCAGGAGAACCCACAGGAGGGCAGCCTCTACAGATCGGTTTGCAGTAGAGTGTCAAGTCACTGGGATAGATATAGCACCTCAAAGGCAGAGTCCATGTTCTTGCCCGTAAAAGGGTTGAGTGCCATCTCTGGGTTGAGGAGGACATCTAAATATCTCGTAGTCTTGTTCACGAGTGAGGGAAGAGTGGATCGTGAGACCACCAGGCGGAACGTCTGTAGTGATGCGGACCCTGTATGGATCCATCGTGGTGAAAAAGAAGCTGAGCCACAGGGCAAAGCTCTCAATTTACCGGTCGATCTACGTTCCCGTCCTCACCTATGGTCATGAGCTTTCGGTTATAATCGAAAGGACAAGATCACGGGTACAAGCGGCCAAAATGAGTTTCTTCCGACGGGTGGCGGGCCTCTCCCTCAGAAAATAGGGTGAGAAGCTCTGCCCTTCGGGAGGAGCTCAAAGTAAAGCTGCTGCTCCTACCCATCGAGATTAGCCAGATGAGGTGGTTCAGGCATCTGGTCAGGATGCTCCCTGGACGCCTCCCTGTGGAGGTGTTTAGGGCACGTCCGACCGGTAGGAGGCTGCTGGGAAGACTAAGTCTCCCAGCTGGCCTGGGAACGCCTCGGGATTCCCAGGGAGGAGTAGCTGGGGAAAGGGAAGCCTGGGCTTCTCTACTTAGGCTGCTGCCCCCGCGACCTGACTTCGGATAAGCGGAAGAAGATAGATGGATGGATGGTCTGACTTAAGCCCTAAGGTCTATGTGTTAAATAAATAATATTTGTGATTAACACATGGTTTTGGAGTTATTCTCCAGTGTGGATGCCTCAAACTATTTGTAAAGTTAGATATAATTATCAAGTACAATTAAAATCAAGACTAAGATTACTAATTGCCCCCGTGCCCCACTGTAGTGGAAAAGTTGGGCCCCGAAGTCAAAATGGTTAAAAACCCCTGATTTACAGTATTTTTATTTTCATAAACTAATAATTATTTTTCGAAGTCTTGAAGCTATGGAGGAAAAATGGAGTGCACCACTGGACTTTGTTGCAACCAAGAAAAGTCATCACTTTAGGAGGAGAAAAAAGTGTGATTTAACGACAATAAATGCGTATAATGATCAAAATAACCTCACAATAATATGATAGGGAAGTCTAGTAATTACAAAAAAAAATCATCATTTTAAAAAGGGACAAGCGATAGAAAATGGATGGATGGAAGTATAAATATTGTACGTATTACGTATTTTTTGTTACTACTTGCTTTTAAGGTTAAGTTTAGTCTTAGCGAATTTACTGTCTGAAGAGACAGTTATCAATACTAACATAATCAAAAATATTCTCATAATTTTTTTAATTCCCTATCATGGACATTGACAACAATAAATGTATAAATATGCGAGTGATGTGGAAATGTTTTAGGAAAGAAATAATTTATGAGAATAAACAAATTTGAGAGTAAAGTTGTAATATTACAGAGAAAAGGTCTTACATTTTATGTAAGACATTTTATGCCATTTTAAGTCAGAGTATTTTGAGACAAAAAAATGTGATTTTATGACAATAAATGTGTAATTAAACCAAAATAATGTCACAATATTATGATAAGAAAGTTGGAATTTTGCCTGCAGAGGCACTGTTGATTTAGACTCAACTCGTTTGCTCCCTAATCAAGTACTACATAAAAAATGTAGTAAATGTGGAGTGAATTAATAAAGGGTTTTCAGTTCTCACTATAATATGCTTTTAGTGTTTAGAAAAGTGGTATGTAAATCTAATTCATTATTATATATAAAATATTTCAATACTTTATGTTACAACCATAGATTTGTATTTAAGAGAGTAAATGGCATAGGAAATGGTATAGGCGGACAGTTGTAATTTAAGGAGAATAAACTAGTTTAAGGGTAAAGTCTTTATATTAACGGTATATAAAAAATATCTTAATTTTTTGAGGATTAAATCAGAGCACTCTGAAAAAAATATGTGATTTTACGACAATAAATATGTAATATAACCAAAATATTTTGCATATATGTCATCATATTCAGAGAGTAGGAAAAAAATCTAAATTTTACGATAAAGTGAAAACAGCAATATGCGAGAAATCTGTTCGCATAAAAAAACATTTCAGATAGAGAGACAAATCGCACTTAGATTTTGTCATTTTTGACGACAACTGCTACAGTTTTGAAGAAATATGGAGTGCACTATTTAGCTGTCACCAGCAGAGGCACTGTTGATTCAGTCCCAACTAGTTTGCTTTCTGATGAAGTACAACATAAAAAAAATGAAATTAATATCACTATCACATTGAAAAACAGTTTTGAAATCTTACCTATTGAGGACATTTAAGTCAAATTTACAAGAATAAAGTGGAAAGTTGTCATTTAATGAGGATAGTTTGAGAGTAAAGTTGTACTATTATAACAAAACAAATCTACTGTATATGTTTTAAGAATAAAGTCAGAGTAATCCCATAATTAATTCACAGCATTAAGAAGACCAAAGAATGACCAAAATACATGATTTGATTAAATAATGTAATGATAAGAAGGTTGGAATTTTAAATGAATAAATGATTTAGTAGTCAAACTAAAAAATTAAAATGACAACAATAAAAGTGGAAAAATTATGAAAGTAAATGTGTAACATTATCAAATAAAAATACATTCAGAGAAATAAAAACATTACAAAATATTGTATAAAATATTTTTATCAAAATAGAATCACTATAATTAGAGAAATAAGTAGAATTTTTCTAAAACTAAAGTTGTACAGATCAAATTGTAATTATAGTATAGAGAAAAAAAGTTGTCATTCCTTAAAAAATCAGTTGTAATATTATGACAAAATAGTAATAATTTTATAAGATTAGTCAGAATTTTGTGTGGTATTAGATTGTTTTAAGCATAAAAATTCTCACACGCGTCTTTAATATCTCAACTTATCTTTCTTAACATTATGACTTTTTTTCTTGTAGATAATTTGTTTTTCCTGATAATTTGACATATTTGGACACACATGCATAGAGTGGAGCAGCCCACCCTCCACTGGTGTTATTGTGTCCCCACAGAGTGTGCAGTCAGGAGAATGGGCAAATCGGAAAGCTAATGGACATCATGGAGAAATCAAGCAAACCTGGCAAACATCGTTGGACGGTGGCAGAGATCGGTCTGTCTGTGCTCCTGCTGCTGCTCAGCTGTGCCTTGGCCGGTCTCGTGGTCCTCTACACGTCTGTCCTGAAAGGTACAACCTCATTTTACTGTCGCTCATTAAAATTGTATGCCTTGAAAAAAAAAAAAATCATAATAAAGCAATTACAGTAGGAAGGATACTTAGCAGGAAAAGTAATACTGTCATATGTTTTTGTGGCCTTCACAATTTATGTACAATTTTTGCTGTTTGGCAGGCACAGCAGCGTAAATAAGCTTGTTGCTAGGCAGAATTTGTAACGTTATTAATCTAATAATCCGCACAGTGCTACTACAGTCTTTAATTAATTTTATCTTTCAGACACCTTTGTGGGCGTGGCTGGCATATCCCTTTTTTGTCACTGGTTAATAGGGTGATTATGATTAGAGGTAAGGGATGTCCGATAATGGCTTTTTGCCGATATCCGATATTCCGATATTGTCCAACTCTTTAATTACCGATACCAATATCAACCGATACCGATATATACAGTCGTGGAATTAACACATTATTATGCCTAATTTGGACAACCAGGTATGGTGAAGATAAGGTACTTTAAAAAAAAATTAATAAAATAAAATAAGATAAATAAATTAAAAACATTTTCTTGAATAAAAAAGAAAGTAAAACAATATAAAAACAGTTACATAGAAACTAGTAATTAATGAAAATTTGTCAAATTAACTGTTAAAGGTTAGTAGTAGACCAGCAGCACGCACAATCATGTGTGCTTACGGACTGTATCCCTTGCAGACTGTATTGATGTATATTGATATATAATGTAGGAACCAGAATATTAATAACAGAAAGAAACAACCCTTTTGTGTGAATGAGTGTAAATGGGGGAGGGAGGTTTTTTGGGTTGGTGCACTAATTGTAAGTGTATCTTGTGTTTTTTATGTTGATTTAATAAAAAATAAAATAAAAAACGATACCGATAATAAAAAAAACGATACCGATAATTTCCGATATTACATTTTAACGCATTTAGAGGTTTATTTATAAATGCTTTTTTTAAATTTAAAATGACAAATATAATTTATTTGGCCATTCAGTTTGCAGTGTAATCACTGCTCTGTATTCAGTATAAAAATATATTTTAAACATTTAAAAAAAATTTGTATGAAACTTTTTTTTTTTTTTAAATAGTCGATTGTTGTTTCTTTTATGTTACACCCTATTTTATTAAAACAATTATTTATTTATTTCAAACTATATATGTTTATAATATAAATGTATTTTTATTAGAAACTAAAAAGCATTTTTTTTTCTATGTATTTGTTCATCTATACTGAATAAGTCCTCAGTTCTAAACATGAGATATATTTTGAGAATATTCAAATATTTAAAACATTTTTATATTCTATATATGTACCGTATTTTTCATAGTTTGGCCGGGGGTGCGACTTATACTCAGGAGCGACTTGTGTGTGAAATTAACACATTACCGTAAAATATCAAATAATACTATTTAGCTCATTCACGTAAGAGACTAGACGTATAAGATTTCATGGGATTTAGCGATTAGGAGTGACAGATTGTTTGGTAAACGTATAGCATGTTCTATATGTTATAGTTATTTGAATGACTCTTACCATAATATGTTACGTTAACATACCAGGCACGTTCTCAGTTGGTTATTTATGCCTCATATAACGTACACTTATTCAGCCTGTTGTTCACTATTCTTTATTTATTTTAAATTGCCTTTCAAATGTCTATTTCTGGTGTTGGGTTTTATCAAATAAATTTCCCCAAAAAATGCGACTTATACTCCAGTGCAACTTATATCTGTTTTTTTCCTTCTTTATTATGCATTTTCGGCCGATGTGACTTATACTCCGAAAAATACGGTATAATAACATATTTCTCATGCAACAATATACATTAAATATATTTGTATTATAATAAATACTGTAACACCTATGATTCATATATAAATAGAATACATTTAACAATCAATACACTTTATTTGTAATATTTCAAAGAAGGTATATAAATGATAAATGATAATGATAAATGGGTTGTACTTGTATAGCGCTTTTCTACCTTCAAGGTACTCAAAGCGCTTTGACACTACTTCCACATTTACCCATTCACACACACATTCACACACTGATGGATTGAGCTGCCACGCAAGGCGCTAACCAATACCCATCAGGAGCAAGGGTGAAGTGTCTTGCTCAGGACACAACGGACATGACGAGGTTGGTACTAGGTGGGGATTGAACCAGGGACCCTCGGGTCCCGCACGGCCATTCTTCCACTGCGCCACGCCGTCCCATATAATACAGAGCAGTAATTTTCTTGCAGGAATAACATCTTCTAATAATCTGATTGATGATTTTGACGTAAACACTGATCTGCTTTGAATATTAAATTCATGAGATCAAAAATATATAAAACAATAAGACAACAGAGCAATACACAAAATGTACAGAATTTGAGGGTATTTATGACTTTAAAATGTGATACGTAGGGCTTGGGCTTATGTTGCTAGTAATGTGTCGCAGAGCAGAATGTTGCATCCTCTCGTTGTCACAAGAGCAAAGATTATAACGAGCGCTTCTGGGAATCTCTCTCTCTTCCAGAACAATCTCACAGGTCGAGCCTGACGCGGAGCTCGACAGGCGTCGGAGGTGAGTGTCTGTGTGTTCCGCCCCGGAGTGAACACACTGGGGGATAAGTGGTGTCATACACTCTTCCCTGCCTCATCAGCAGAGCACATCTTTTCAGCGTGGCGTTGTCGATGTGAAACGCTTTATAGCAGCTTCATCTTAGCTGTGATGTCATGGGTCAATAAAGCCTGATTTTTTTTTTTTTTTTTAATAAGTCTTGTTGACCGTGATTTTGTACTCCAGATCAGCTGTTTCGCTCCAATCTGGACAATGTGTGCACGACTGCAGACTGTGTTACAGCAGGTGAGGCTCAAAAGACCCTGCCAAATAAGAAATCCGCTCTCATGCTTACATTTTTGACGTCCCCTCTCCTGCTGAAGCGTCCCGCCTCCTGCAGAACATGGATCCATCCGTGAAGCCTTGTGATAACTTCTACCAGTACGCCTGTGGGGGCTGGCTGGAGCGCCACGTCATCCCGGAGACCAGCTCGCGCCACAGCGTCTTTGACATTCTGAGGGACAAGCTGGAGATTGTGCTCAAAGGTCAGGGAGGCGGGTCCATTGGGGTCACGTCAAAAGTGTTTGTCATTGTTGGGTGGATGGATGGCTGCAAAAATGTGAGCACCAACTGATCAATAGCCCTGGCGGTTTGAAATATATGAATACATATCATAATGGGGGGCGGGGGCGGGGAGTCTGGGCTTCTCCCTTCAGTATTAGTCTTATTTTGTAATCTCTGGAGAACCAACATCCTCTACAGGGGACATTTGATGTTGGTCTATTTATTTTGCCAGAGTTACATGAACAACCTGCTGTTTTTAATCTACCGTATTTTACGGACTATAAGATGCACTTAAAATCCTTTTTTCCCTCAAAACTCGACAGTACGCCTTATAACCCGGTGCGCCTAATGTAAGGAATAGGTTTGGTTGAGTTTACCGACCTCAAAGCTATTTTATTTGGTACATGGTGAAATGATAAGTGTGAACAGTAAATGGCAGTCAAACATTAGAGATAAGTGTAGGCTGCACCGTTTGATGTGCTTCAGCGTACGTATTATTATGGTGTGTGTATAAGGTAAGACATTATCCGGCGTTTTGTTTCGCAATATTATGCAAAAGCAACTTCTCCTACCTTCTAGTACCTGCTGATCTGTATTTGGGATCTGCATAAGTCCTGAAAATTTGCACAAGTTCGCCTTTGTAGTCGACGCCGTAGTCGATAAGCAACTTCTTTTTCTCTATCTTCTTGTTATGGGACATTCATCCTCTGCTGTTGCCATTTCTAATATAAAGTAGTGTAAAGTTCTTACTTATATATGTCAGTAAACTCGCCATGAAAGCGCTAAAACATACCGGTATAGTGAGTTTACATTATTCACCCAAAGAACTTTAGTTATTAGAGTTCCGGTTGGACTGTTTTTCACGGGACACATTTCCAGTGTGGTTGTTTCCGGATGAGGAGATGCTGCTCCGATATTGATTGAAGTAAAGTCTTAATGTCATTAAAACAGTTAGCTCCATCTTTTGACACTTCTTCCACTCCCATCTTTGCACGCTACACCGCTACAACAAAGATGACGGGGAGAAGACACTGCCGAAGGTGAGCCACGTAAATAAGACCGCTCACAAAACGGCGCATCCGGAAGCGACTGTCAGAAAGCGGCTCGAAGATGATCTGTAAAACATAATCTATGCAACATTTTTGACCAAACAACCACCATTACATGTTATGTAGACCACAAGGAAGTGTTTTACATTTAGAAAAAAATTATAATAATATGACTCCTTTATTGCGACCGATAATCCGGTGCACCTTATATATGAAAAAAGATCAAAAATAGACCATTCATCGGCAGTGCGCCTTATAATCCGTTGCGCCCTATGGTCCGGAAAATACGGTAGTCAAAAATCATCTCTGTGACAGCACTCTTGAGTTTTTAAGAATCTGCTGCAAAAATGGGAGTCTTTCACAAGTTTTTTTTTTTTTTTTTAACTGAACTCACGGGCCAACAGTTGAATATCCCAAATAATGAAAAAGAGAGGACCTAAAATGGAACCTTGAGGAACACCACTAGTATAACTGAAGACGTTGAACAAATGACTACTGACTACAACTAAAGTAAACAAGCTACAGCAACACCCTAGTTACAAAAAACACATTACGAAAAATAACTTAACTGACTTAAAGGGGTCATATCATTATTTTTTTCTACATTTAAAAAACTTCCTTGTGGTTTATATAAAATGTAACGGTGGTTCTTTAGTCAAAATTTTGCATATACTTTACAGACCACTTTGTGACCATCACTTTAAAATGCGCCATTTTGTGGGCGGTCTTATTCACGTGCCTCCACTTCGACAGCGTCTTCTCCACGCCATTTTCGTTGTAGCTTTTAGCGCTTCCATAGCGAATTTACTGACAGATATAAGTTCAAACTATATGCTACTTTGTATTAGAAATGACCACAGCCGAAAATGTGCATGTACGAGCCAGTCTGCCCCACAATAAGAGAATAGCGAAAAAGAAGGAGCTTATTGACTACAGCGTCACACAACATTGGCAGACCCGCGCAAAGCTCTTTGGGTAAATTTATAACATTAGTTAAATTGAATTAATGAATTACTTAAAGTTAATTTCAAATTAAGTTACAGTACAACAAGCAAATTACATTGAATTGGTGAAAAGGCCTATATTCTCATAGGATATATATTTTTAGGGACAGGACAGAATATATATTTTTAGTAGTAAAAACAAAAACATTTAAAATATTTTTTAACCAATTGTATGAAGTGTATTTACTGTACTATGTAAAAAAAGAAAATAATCAAAAATATTTATTTGGGCGGGTAATGCAATTCATCCAGCCATCCATTTTCTACCGCTTGTACCTCTTGGTGTCGCGGGGGTGCAATTCAATCAAATAATCAAATCTAAATATTGAATCAATACATATGTACAAATAATTTCTGAAGAGGTAATACAGTATATTAATGTTAACAACAGTGTTAATTTTGACATTCATCCATCCATCCATTTTCTACCGCTTGTCCCTTTCGGGCAGCAGTTTTTATTTTAATTTTAACAACCATCCTTTAAATGATCTTTACATTTAGTTATGTCTGAATGGCCCTGCGCCTTCTTATCTATCTGACCTGCTTTTACCGTATCAACCCTCGTGGATCCTGAGGTCCTCTGGCACAAAACTTTTATCTTTACCAATACGAGAAGAAACACTCACGGTGAGGAAGAATTTAGCCACTGTGGCCCCCACCTGTGGAACAGCCTGCCGGAGAGCCTCAGGACAGCAGAGACCATTGATATTTAAAACAAAACCTAATAAAATAAGAGGTGCAAGACACCTTTTTAATTAGGCTTTTTACTGATCATGCTGAGTCCTCTTTTAAAAAATTTTTTTTTTAATTTTTCTATTTTATGTACTACATTTATTCTCTCAATGTTATGTTTTTCTAAGTTTATTTGATTTGCCTGGGTGGCTCGGAGACACAGAGAGTGACAAGCGGTAGAAAATGGATTAGAAAGAACAGATTTTTAAAAATAATAATTAAAAAAAATTAAAATATATATAGATTTTTTTTTACTTGGGACTTTCTGCGGGCCATTTTGGACGCTGGCGGGCCGGATCCGGCCATAGTTTGGGGACCCCTGTTTTATACTATTTATTAGATGGATCATTTTAGTTATTCTCCAGTGTGGATGCCTCAAAGGCGGCGTTTTTCCTCAATCCTCAGTGCCATGCCACGTTTTGTTATTGTTAATAGTGCTGTGTGTGCGTTTTTTTCCTCTTTATTTTCTTTCTGTAAAGCACTTTCGCATTACCACTTGCCTTTGTATGAAAAGTACTTTTGAAATATCGCTTGATTTGATTTATGAATAAAATGGACTCATTTGCTTACTTCAAATGCAAAGCGGGTGTTTGCTGCTTCCAGGTGTTCTCGAGACTGAGAATGAAGAAGACAGAGATGCCATCAAGAAGGCCAAAATTCTCTACAGCTCCTGCATGAACGAGAGTAAGATTGGCACCTGAATAAGATCAACTTTAGGACATGGATGCATAAATAACATTTTGGCTACAGCTCTTGAATGTGATCTAATTTAGATGTGCAGGCAGGTGTACCTAGTGTTGAGGTTTTGTGCTTCCTTGCAGGCCTCATAGAGCAGCGAGACTCCCAGCCCCTCCTGAAGCTCATAGACGGTATTGGAAACTGGCCAGTGGCATCTGATGACTGGAACGCCACCACTGGTAGAGAAAACATTAACAAATAAAGTTGTCCCACAGACTTGCCATGACTTGAACATCATTGTGTTGCAGAAGAAGCATGGAGCCTTGAGGACACTCTGGCTACACTGACAGCTCATTATCACAAGAAGGTCCTGCTGGACATGTACGTGGGGACCGACGACCGGGACTCTCGGCGCCATATTGTTTACGTAAGACCGTCACTGTCTGTTATGTTTGGAGCCGTTGTGTAATCATTACTGCCACGGCACAGTTAAAAGTAATGCAAGGAACCAATATTTACTAAATTGTACATGCCTAATGCATTACCAAAGTGTAGCAGAACTATCATGAAAAGCTGTAGTTAAATATCACGAAAGAAAGGTATACATACTGATGCATCATTACTAACATTAGGGCAGTCCAATGATTCACTTTTTAAATCCACACTTTTTCCGCAGGCGAGCTACTTTTCAATTGACAAAGTGGAGGGAATCTTACTCATTCATATATAAAATGTATCCTGATTCATTTATGAAAGAGACATTTTTGTTAACAAGTTAAAAGGTGTTTAATGATACAAACCCCGTTTCCATATGAGTTGGGAAATTGTGTTAGATGTAAATATAAACGGAATACAATGATTTGCAAATCATTTTCAACCCGTATTCAGTTGAATATGCTACAAAGACAACATATTTGATGTTCAAACTGATAAAAATTTTGCAAATAATCATTAACTTTAGAATTTGATGCCAGCAACACGTGACAAAGAAGTTGGGAACGGTGGCAATAAATACTGATAAAGTTGAGGAATGCTCATCAAACACTTATGGGTTGTACTTGTACTTGTATAGCGCTTTTCTACCTTCAAGGTACTCAAAGCGCTTTGACACTACTTCCACATTTACCCATTCACACACACAGTCACACACTGATGGAGGGAGCTGCCATGCAAGGCGCTAACCAGCACCCATCAGGAGCAAGGGTGAAGTGTCTTGCTCAGGACACAACGGACATGACGAGGTTGGTACTAGGTGGGGATTGAACCAGGGACCCTCGGGTCGTGCACGGCCATTCTTCCACTGCGCCACGCCGTTATTTGGAACATCCCACAGGTGAACAGGCAAATTGGGAACAGGTGGGTGCCATGATTGGGTATAAAAGTAGATTCCATGAAATGCTCAGTCATTCACAAACAAGGATGGGGCGAGGGTCACCACTTTGTCAACAAATGCGTGAGCAAATTGTTGAACAGTTTAAGAAAAACCTTTCTCAACCAGCTATTGCAAGGAATTTAGGGATTTCACCATCTACGGTTCGTAATATCATCAAAGGGTTCAGAGAATCTGGAGAAATCACTGCACGTAAGCAGCTAAGCCCGTGACCTTCGATCCCTCAGGCTGTACTGCATCAACAAGCGACATCAGTGTCTAAAGGATATCACCACATGGGCTCAGGAACACTTCAGAAACCCACTGTCAGTAACTACAGTTGGTCTCTACATCTGTAAGTGCAAGTTAAAACTCTCCTATGCAAGGCGAAAACCGTTTATCAACAACACCCAGAAACGCCATCGGCTTCGCTGGGCCTGAGCTCATCTAAGATGGACTGATACAAAGTGGAAAAGTGTTCTGTGGTCTGACGAGTCCACATTTCAAATTGTTTTTGGAAACTGTGGACGTCGTGTCCTCCGGACCAAAGAGGAAAAGAACCATCCGGATTGTTATAGGCGCAAAGTTGAAAAGCCAGCATCTGTGATGGTATGGAGGTGTATTAGTGCCCAAGACATGGGTAACTTACACATCTGTGAAGGCGCCATTAATGCTGAAAGGTATATACAGGTTTTGGAGCAACATATGTTGCCATCCAAGCAACGTTACCATGGACGCCCCTGCTTATTTCAGCAAGACAATGCCAAGCCACGTGTTACATCAACGTGGCTTCATAGTAAAAGAGTGCGGGTACTAGACTGGCCTGCCTGTAGTCCAGACCTGTCTCCCATTGAAAATGTGTGGCGCATTATGAAGCCTAAAATACCACAACGGAGACCCCCGGACTGTTGAACAACTTAAGCTGTACATCAAGCAAGAATGGGAAAGAATTCCACCTGAGAAGCTTAAAAAATGTGTCTCCTCAGTTCCCAAACATTTATTGACTGTTGTTAAAAGGAAAGGCCATGTAACACAGTGGTGAACATGCCCTTTCCCAACTACTTTGGCACGTGTTGCAGCCATGAAATTCTAAGTTAATTATTATTTGAAAAAAAAAAAAAAAAGTTTATGAGTTTGAACATCAAATATCTTGTCTTAGTAGTGCATTCAATTGAATATGGGTTGAAAAGGATTTGCAAATCATTGTATTCCGTTTATATTTACAGTACATCTAACACAATTTCCCAACTCATATGGAAACGGGGTTTGTAATACAAGCATGTTTTAACACATATAGATTCCTTTCTTTCATGAAGACAAGAATATAAGTTGGTGTATTACCTGATTCTGATGACTTGCATTGATTGTAATCAGACAGTAGTGCTGACAACGTCCACGTTTTCAAATGGAGGAGAAAAAAAGTTCTTCCTTTCTGTCCAATACCACATGAAAGTGGTTGGTTTTTGGCATCTTATTTGTCCAGCTTCCATACTCCTTTTTATACACTTTACAAGAAATACATTGGCAGCAAACTCCGTAGCTTGCTAGCTTGTGCACGCTAGCTTTCTCAAACTCTTATTTTGTTAGCGCAGGCCAGATGAAGCAGCGCTTTTATTGTGAAGGTAGGAACTGTGCAGTCGGTCTTTAGAGTTTTGACGGCAGGTACGGCGCGAGAGTCTATTGAAATAAAAAGTGTTTCTCGCCTTCCTGTCGGTCATTTTTTCTTAATATTGATCTCGCAGCAGCAAGCGTCATCTCACAAGACCCTCGGGTGCCGCGAATGTCAATCAAATGACGAAAGCGATGTCTTAGTGAAGATTGATAATTAATCGCTAATTTTTAGGTCTATTTTTTTAATGCCTGGCTGGCGATCGACTGACACACCCTCCGCGATCGACCGGTAGCTGGCGATCGACGTAATGGGCACTCCTGATTTAGATCAATCGTTCATGATTATTCACAAGTGATTATTTGCTTGCATAAGTAAAACTTGGTGAAAAAAAGACCACAATATTTGTACACAAATGCAACTTTATAGTCAGAATGTCATCCAGGAACGTTTTCAAACGTTTTACGTGAATGCATATAATTTATTTGCACAAAACTTGGCAAAGGTTTTATCTAAGTCAGTGATTCTCAAACTGACTTAGTGCTATAGTTGTCAAAAATATTAAATATACTTGTTAAAAAAAACCTCTGGCTTGTTTTTTAGTGAATACTTAGGTCTACTACGCTACTGTATTTTATGTCGGTCATTATGGTGGTACTTGGTGAAAAAAGTTTGAGAACCACTGATTTAAGTTCTTTCAGGCGGTATTTTTAACTGAAATTTGCCGGCGAGCACATCAGTCGGAGTCTCCTCAGTCATTTTTGTACTGACTTATGCATTGATCTTATCACTAACCATTTTGCGGTGAAGGTAAAAGAGCTTGTACGATCAAAATAAATTGCATGATTAATCCAGGTGTGTTTAAGATTAATGCCATAATTTTTTTTAGATTATTCACATGACGTAACTAATTTTTGACAGCCCTATAAATAAAATAAAATAAAAAAATAAACTGAAATGTATAACAATTTTATAAACAAAAAATTGTTTGTCATGTTTTGCTTTTATAAATAATATTTTGGCTGGGCATAGAAGTGATTATTTATAATGTAGTGTTCCCTGTAAAGTTTAAAAAGCATTATATTGTCACTATCCAGCAAAAAAACACACAACTCCAATTTTTTCGGTCAGGGACACAAAGTAAATATATTTTTGCTTTTGTTTCATTATTTAAAAAATAGATTCATGCTTTTAAAAGTAAATTAACATTTTATTCATGTTATATTTTGTCAAGATTGATCAACCAGGACTTGGGATGCCATCGAGAGATTATTACTTTAACGATGGGAACTACAAAAAGGTGAGTCATTCATAGACGAGTTCAAATTTTAACACTAGTGTCCATAATTATGTAATGTAACTGTTACTGCTGACACTGTACTGCGCCACACAACTCTTTATATTACAATCATGAGTTCAGTCATTTTTAGAATCACTACAATTAACTACATTTGATCGTAAGATCTTCCAACAAATAATGACCCAAAACTTTGCGCTATAGGTTCGAGAAGCCTACCTGAACTTCATGGTCTCTTTCGCCAAAATAACCCGTGAGGACAGAAACTTGACGCAGGAGGACGACCGTGTGTGGGAGGAAATGATGCATGTGTTGGACCTGGAGACAGACATCGCCAACGTGAGTACAAAAAGCAAAAACGAGATATTGCAATTGTGTCATGTGAATACTAAAGAGTAGGGCAGGGAATCTTTGGGCACCACACAATTCGATTCTTGGGCGTAACGATTCGATTCAGAATCGATACTCAATTCAAAATACTCGATTCAAAATCTGTATTTTTTTTAATAACATTGGGTGCCAGTTCTATGATTAACTAAATTCCTCCATAAAATAGACAAACAGCTCTGATAATTTTCTATATTACTGAAAATGGTTTTGTTTAATAAAATTATACCCAAACATTTCAAAAAGAGGCAGATTTAAAAGAAAAAAAATATATATATATATTATTTTTTTTAAATCGACTTTATTTTTTTAATCGATTAAGAATCGTTCCAAATAAAAATCGCAATTCATACGAAACTTTTTTTTTTTCACCCCTTCTAAAGAGAAACTGTGGCATAGCAGAAATAATTTTTGTCATATACACTAATTGTTTTTTTTCAGGAGCAGCATCTCCTAACAACACAACACAAACGATCATTACTACATTTTTCCAGACCAGGAACTGTGTTATGTGTACATTTCCAAATTTAATTTACTTAAAGTGGAACTGCACTTTTTCGGAATTCTGCCTATGATTCACAATCCTTGTGAGAGACAAGAACACATGTATTTTTTTATTTTTGCATTGTAATTTATAATAATTATCTTGTTCTAGGTGGCTCGCAATGCAGGTAATGGGAGTAATCCATTATGTCTCCATATCACTCTAAAAATGCATCAAAAAACCACCAACATTACTCTATTCACATCTTGTGAACTAAATATTTACCAAGTATTAGCAATATTGTTATTTTAAGCGCTGAAGCAGGACAACTACTTTCAGCCGCATCGTTATCACAGAGACGTCGCTTCCATCCATCCATTATCTACCACTTGTCGCAAGGGGGCTATCCCAACTGCACTCGGGAAGAAAGCAGGGTACACTCTGTACCCACCTCATCACAGGGCCAAAACAGACAAGACAACCATTCACTCACATTCACACACTAGAGCCAATTTAGTGTTGCCAACTAGCCTATCCTCAGGTGCATGTCTTTGGAGGTGGGAGGATGCCTACACAGGAAGACTCCGAGCCCGGTAATCAAACCCAGGACCTTCTTATTGTGAGGCACGAGCACTAACCACTGTGTCACCGTGCTGCCCCTCCTCTGACTTGGTAAAGTTAATTCGAGATTATAGATCATGCCTCTCACCTGGAGAATAGACGTTTGTAGGCATAAACCGAGAAGTTGTTCATCTGTGACATTCAACTTAGACCCAGAGATGCAGAGAAAGACACGAAAAGACGCTCGTCTGCGGCAACTTTTTTTTATCCCTTCGTGTGGCTTATGAATAATTCTTCATCTAAACGGGAAGATATGAACATCCCATCAGTCCGCATCCAAGTGAGAGCAGTCATTGTACAGTAAGTGATTGTTTTATTATGTTTGTATTTGTTGTTTAGCACTTATACATAACAAGTTCATGGTGGTGTTTTAGATGTTTTTTAAGAGTGCTTTATAGGCGGAATAGGGCGACTCTCATTGACTCCAATGTTAGTGGACTTCTGCCAACGCTGATTTATGAGTTAGACTGCAGAAAATAAAATAAAAATATATGAGTGCTTGTCTTACATAGGGACTGTGAATGATAGGCAAAATTCCGAAAAAAGTGCAGATCCCCTTTAAGTGGACAAACTCCTACCACCCAGACACTATGGAGATACAGTACATGCTATAAACAGTGTTATAAAACACTGTTTGTCTAACATCAAGCTTTTACCGGGACAGAAGAGTGACAATATACTTGGTTAATGCATACAGAGTTTATCATGGCAATTACGAGATGCTTTGCATGGAACCCAACGTACACTATGTGGGCGACCCAGGTAAAAAACCAGGAACAGAAAAAGCAAGGTCTGAACCAGGCAGGTTACATAAGCCTGCCTTTGTAGTCCTTTGCTAACTAAGTTACAACACAAGTTTCTGTACAGTACATTATTTTATTGAGTAGAACTGCAAACTAAGCCACCATGGGGACACATTGGATCCCTTTGGCAGTATATGTCTACTGTCAAAAAGCATGCATGATTGGGAACCCTTGTCTTCCTTTCAGGCCACATCACCGGCTGAGGAGAGACAGGACGTCACGGTTCTTTACAACAAAATGACGCTTAATGAGCTGCATGCCACATTCAGCTTCAACGTAAGTTCTGGCTCCAGTGATAAGAAAAAATACGGCAAGAAGCGACTAAACAAAACAAAGTAATCAGCATGAATGTTTAGCAAAACTGTATTCAGCTACATTGCTTTGTTTTGTTTTCCAGGGTTTTAATTGGACCCGGTTTGTTCACGGGGTTCTATCCAGCGTATCCCTTAATGTGGAGCTGGAAGAGGAAGTAGTGGTGTCCGGCTCGCCCTACCTTGACAAGATGAATGAAGTCCTCTCCAGACACAGTGTCAGGTCCGCGCCAGGCCTTCATGCAAAAACATAAACGGTAGACTACAAACTTAATAATGTGAACGATTGATGGCTTGAACAGAACTATGCAGAACTACCTCACCTGGCAGCTCGTCATTGACAGAGTGAACAGCTTGAGTCGCCGCTTCAAAGATGCAAGGGCTCGTTACAGAAAGGTAGGCTCTATCGTTACCATGGCGGGACTCCAAAATCCATGTTCTAGTGACTGTGTGTCTTCAGACCCTGTACGGGACCACAGTGGAGGACGCTGGGTGGCGGGAATGTGTCCGTTACGTCCAGAGCAGCATGGAGAATGCAGTTGGAGCTCTTTATGTGCGGGAGACCTTTGCCGGAGAAAGCAAACGAATGGTTAGTGTCAAGTAGTAGTTTGGCCTTGACGACGGATAGCAGGATCTTCTATCAGTTCAGAATGGAGACATGTTATCTAGCTCTGATAAAACTGCTGCTGTGTTAACATCTTTGTTATTCTCTTGAGGGTCCGCCATTGAGACCCTATTCATATAATTCATTTTCAGTTATCCCTCTTCTATTTGTTCTCAGGTCAGTGACCTTATCAGGAAGATCCAGACAGCATATGTAGAAACCCTGGAGGAGCTAAACTGGATGGACGTGCCCTCCAAGGAGAAAGCGAGAGAAAAGGTAAGAGTACTTATTACAAGTCATCATGAATGGACTGTGGGTCATGCATGGTTCATCTATCTGCAGGCCATGTCCATCAAGGAGCATATTGGCTATCCAGATCACATTCTACAAAAGAGTAACCACAAGCTGGACCAAGAGTATGCTCATGTAAGGATTACGATTTGAGTTTGAGAAAAATATGTCCTTAGATTCCTTATTCACTTAATTTCATTTTCAGTTAAATTTCAGCGAGGAACACTACTTTGAGAATGTCCTAGAGAACCTTAAGTCCGAAGCCCACAAGAGTCTGAAGAAGCTGAGAGAGCCAGTGGATCCCAACTTGTTAGTTGACACTTTTACATTCGCCTGACTAAGGATGAAGTATTTGTGCTGTGAAACGCTTGATTCATGGTTAACATTCCAGGTGGATCATCGGTGCTGCTATGGTGAATGCTTTTTACTCTCCCAATAGAAACCAGATTGGTAAGAGCTCTGAAATACTTTCAGTATTTGAGCAATTCATAAGCATGTTTGTTGTGTGTGCAGTGTTTCCAGCAGGTATTCTGCAGCCACCTTTCTTCAGTAAACATCAGCAGCAGGCTCTGAATTTTGGTGGAATCGGAATGGTAATCGGCCACGAGATCACACATGGATTTGATGACAATGGTAAGACCTGGGACGGTCCATTGTGGCTACTTTTTTTAAATGAAGGACTGAACTTGACATTAAAGGTAGCCCCGAGGCGGCATCGAGAGAGCGGTAAGAACTGCTGCCTCATAAGAAGTTGTCGAGTTAGAGTCTGTCGAGGACAGCTCTGAACTGAAAACCCAACTTTGACGCCTATCTTTCTGAAATTCTTGCATGGGTTTTCTGCAGGTACTCCAGTTTTTCTGTGGGTAGATCAGTTTACTCAAGGTACTTCAATCTTCGAAGTGTACTGCGGCTTTCTGCTGGTATTATTTTCTGGGTACTTTCACACATCTATAATCTGTAACAACGTTTTATGATTCCCAATCTAGGCAACAGAAAAATATGTACACTGTCTGGAATGACCAAAATGCACGAAAATGCATAATTAGACATATTTTCTTGTAGGAGGTATATTATAGTAACATATTTACTAAAAAAAAAATCGGACGACAGTTATCCAGCAATTATAAAATGAAATTGTTGAATAGACGAGATGTCTAATATTTTTTTTATTTCTGACAGTCTACCAAAATGTTGACACACACCCACGTAGGACAGAGGGTTCTCGTCTGCCTATCGTTTGTCTGTGCAGCGCGAGAACTGATCCTGCAGCTGTGTGTGGAACTGTCAGTTTGCACGTCCTTCTGACACGTGCTAAATAAAACGCCAAATACTGCTTGCAAAACAATGATGAGTGTTGATAAATTACATTGCGCGTGCTGTATAATTACATATGCATTTTCTCCTCTCTGTCTTGTGGGTGTTTTAATGATCAGCATCCATCCATTCATCCATTTTCTAGTGCTTATTCCCTTTGGGGTCGCGGGGGGCGCTGGAGCCTATCTCAGCTACAATCGGACGTAAGGCGGGGTACACTCTGGACAAGTCGCCACCTCATCGCAGGGCCAACACAGATAGACAGACAACATTCACACTCACATTCACACACTAGGGCCAATTTAGTGTTGCCAATCAACTTATCCCCAGGTGCATGTCTTTGAAGGTGGGAGGAAGCCGGAGTACCCGGAGGGAACCCACGCAGTCACGGGGATAACATGCAAACTCCACACAGAAATATCCCGAGCCCAGGATTGAACCCAGGACCTTCGTATTGTGAGGCAGATGCACTAACCCCTCTACCACCGTGCTGCCTTATTAATTACCTTCCCTACTAATTAATTACATTAATTAAAGAATAATTATGTTCGTAATTCAATCAAACGAAGCCTGGTATTCTTCCTTGCTAGGAATAACAAACCGGTGGTAGGATGAAATAGAAACCTACTTGTTACATTTGCATATTATTGAAGACAGACACAGGACAGACCGGGGTGGTGGTTCCTCTCTTTAAGAAGGGGAACCGGAGGGTGTGTTCCAACTATCGTGGGATCACACTCCTCAGCCTTCCCGGTAAGGTCTATTCAGGTGTACTGGAGAGGAGGCTACGCCGGATAGTCGAACCTCGGATTCAGGAGGAACAGTGTGGTTTTCGTCCTGGTCGTGGAACTGTGGACCAGCTCTATACTCTCGGCAGGGTCCTTGAGGGTGCATGGGAGTTTGCTCAACCAGTTTACATGTGCTTTGTGGACTTGGAGAAGGCATTCGACCGTGTACCACGGGAAGTCCTGTGGGGAGTGCTCAGAGAGTATGGGGTAACGGACTGTCTTATTGTGGCAGTTCGCTCCCTGTATAATCAGTGTCAGAGCTTGGTCCGCATTGCCGGCAGTAAGTCGGACACGTTTCCAGTGAGGGTTGGACTCCGCCAAGGCTGCCCTTTGTCACCGATTCTGTTCATAACCTTTATGGACAGAATTTCTAGGCGCAGTCAGGGCGTTGAGGGTATCTGGTTTGGTGGCTGCAGGATTAGGTCTCTGCTTTTTGCAGATTATGTGGTCCTGATGGCTTCATCTGGCCAAGATCTTCAGCTCTCACTGGATCGGTTCGCAGCCGAGTGTGAAGCGACTGGGATGGGAATCAGCACCTCCAAATCCGAGTCCATGGTTCTCGCCCGGAAAAGGGTGGAGTGCCATCTCCGGGTTGGGGAAGAGATCTTGCCCCAAGTGGAGGAGTTCAAATACCTCGGAGTCTTGTTCACGAGTGAGGGAAGAGTGGATCGTGAGATCGACAGGCGGATCGGTGCGGCGTCTTCAGTAATGCGGACGCTGTATCGATCCGTTGTGGTGAAGAAGGAGCTGAGCCAGAAGGCAAAGCTCTCGATTTACCGGTCGATCTACGTTCCCATCCTCACCTATGGTCATGAGCTTTGGGTCATGACCGAAAGGACAAGATCACGGGTACAAGCGGCTGAAATGAGTTTCCTCCGCCGGGTGGCGGGGCTCTCCCTTAGAGATAGGGTGAGAAGCTCTGTCATCCGGGGGGAGCTCAAAGTAAAGCCGCTGCTCCTCCACATCGAGAGGAGCCAGATGAAGTGGTTCGGGCATCTGGTCAGGATGCCACCCGAACGCCTCCCTCGGGAGGTGTTTCGGGGACGTCCGACCGGTAGGAGGCCACGGGGAAGACCCAGGACACGTTGGGAAGACTATGTCTCCCGGCTGGCCTGGGAACGCCTCGGGATCCCCCGGAAGGAGCTGGACGAAGTGGCTGAGGAGAGGGAAGTCTGGGCTTCCCTGCTTAGGCTGCTGCCCCCGCGACCTGACCTCGGATAAGCGGAAGAAGATGGATGGATAGATGGATGGATGAAGACAGACACGCAAAATGGATGGCACGCCTTATTTTGCTCACTTAAAGAACTGCACTTGTTTGGGGAATTTTTCCTATCGTTCACAATCACTATGAAAGACATGACGACGGATGGATTATTATTTTTAACGGATTCAAAATATTAAATAAATAAAGATAAATAAAAGCTCGCTTACAGTGGAGCCAATGGAAGCTGGTCCACTATTTCGCCCATAAAATCAACAAATAACCACTTAAAAAAGCGGCAACAATACTCCATTTACATTTTGTGAGTATTAGTGATATTGTTTTATATAAGCGCTAACGCAGACAAACTATTTATAGCGGTGCCGTGATCACTTCAGTGTTTTCCTATGTTTACATCATCGAGTGGTCTGCTGCTTTCTCGCTTCCTTGCTCCCTGTAAGATTATTCTAGATCATAAATAATGCATCTCACCTGAACAGAAGAAGTCTGAGTAGGTAATCGGACAAGTTGGTACACTTTTGACAGCCATTTAGGACCCGAAAATGGTCAGGACGACACAAAAAGACGCTCGGTCCCCCGAACCCCTTTCTTCGTGAGGATTATGAGAGATTCTTCCCCTAAATGGGATTACATGAACGTCTTCGCAGTTGACATCCTAATGACAGCATACATTGTACAGTAAATTATGTTTTATTATGTTCGTTGGCTCTCATGAAGTCTGCAGTGAGTAATAATCAGTGAAGAAAAAAAAAAGCAAACATGATGAGTTTTTTAAATTAATGCGCAGCATATGCTTAAAATGAGGAAAGTATGTAAATATCATATATTATAAATGTGCCCGTTACTCCATAACATATATACTTACATCATGTATATAAAACCTCAATGAAGGTGTTTGGATGTTTTTTAAGGAGAAATTGCACAGCTCCCATAGGCTCCATTGTAAACAAACGTTTGATTGTTTTATTTAATATTTAGAACATCTATCATGTCTTTCTTAATGATTGTAAAAGATAGGTAAATTCCCCCCCAAAAATGCAGTTCCCCTTTAACAGACGCAATCCACTTTGCTCTTGTTTAGTCATCAGTTTTGCGTGTGGTATCAGGTTACATCCAAACACAGATGGGCAGGACATGTGGCCCGACAACAAGATAATTGGTGGACATTTAGAACGACTGAATGGACTCTTTGTGAACAGAGAAGACCAAGAAGGTGACCAAAAACGCTACGGAGAGTTGACCTTACACAACACATCATTGAGACTGGCTCAAGATAGACGTCAATGGTTGGAGTCTGGGGCTGGGGGGGTTCTTCAAAGGGAAAAATTAACCCTTAGGTTTGCACGTGTTTTAGTACTTGTTAACCTTTAGTAAATCAGGCCGTTAGTCTTTTTTAGGTGGAAAAGTCGGAAATTAGATTTGTGTTTTTGTGAGGATTCCCATTAGCTGTGCTCTTGCGAGGAAACATGCTGGCATACAACAGAAACAGTTTTGCGACTATCAGCAGCATGCATCGAATCAGATTCGACCCTTTGTCGATGACAGCCCCAGTCCACATACTAAGTTATGGTAAATATGTTTCCTTGAAGGGCGCAATTTCGACAAGGACGGGAACATGCTGAACTGGTGGAGCAATTACTCTGCAGAGCACTTTAAGGAGCAGTCACAGTGCATGGTGCAACAGTACGGAAAATTCAACTGGAAGCTAGCGGGTGGGCAAAATGTAAGAAACCCCACATTTTAGCATTTAATACAATGTAGATAAGTCAAGTTTGTGTGCATTTATGTACTTTTATGATTGCAGGTGAGTGGAATCAGCACTTTAGGCGAGAACATTGCTGACAACGGAGGGGTTCGTCAAGCCTTTAAGGTGGGCTTCTAAGTTGTTACAACACCAAAGCTACACAGATATGTCTTTGAAAAATGTGTTCGCATGTGTTCTACAGGCTTATCTTAAGTGGGTGGAGAAAGAGGGGGAGGAGCCTCGCCTGCCCGGTCTGGACATGGACCACAAACAGATTTTCTTTCTTAACTTTGCGCAAGTAAGCAAGGAAAACATGGTAACACCCCTTGTTACCGTGGTTGAACAACTGCTCTGCATCATACAGAGTGCTGCTTCTAGTGTATTTCAGACAAACGCCTGCCTCAAAGGATGACTTTCCGTCTTCTTTAGGTCTGGTGTGGTGCTTATCGACCCGAATACGCCAGCCAATCCATTAAGACTGACTCCCACAGCCCTTTAGAATACAGGTAAGAGGCACTCACACTACCAGGTTGACTCATCTAGTTGCTCAAGGTTTAGTCCGTTGGTACACAAATATTCAAAGAACAACCCTCACTTCTTAACATTCTGTTCTTTTGTCTTTAGTTGATCAAGGTTTAGTCCATTGGTTCACAAATATTCAAAGAACAACCCTCCCTTCTTAACACTCTGTTCTTTTGTCTATAGGGTTCTCGGTTCGCTTCAAAATTTTGAGGCTTTCTCCGAAGCCTTCCAGTGCAAAAAAGGCAGTCCTATGAACCCTGAGCAGAAGTGCCGTGTCTGGTAGAACATTTGACGCTTTCTTTTGTCGTATTTCCTGTGACGGCACGCTGAAAGGACGCTCGGTAGGAAGACGGCCCCTGCCTGGGACTTGTTTATTTGGAGTGACAGCGACTGGCTGTTGTATTTAGCAACAGGTGATATCCTGGATTCCTTTCAGGACTTTGAAAGAAACTCTGGCATATTACGAGTTGGCTCATGAACTGTTTGCTTCAGGAATGTTCCTTACAAATGTCTAGTGCAGATCTTTGTGATTTTCGTGTGAATGTTTTCATTCGGCACTGCGCGGAATGAACCACGGCCAGCGCTTGTAGGACTAATGAAAACGTGGTTGGCAATGGGAGAATTAGTTCCGCTCTGTGACTTTGTCCATTGACTGTTACGTGCAGCAAATTACCTGCGAGCCTTAAGACTGTTCAATTTTTAAAATTAACATTTAGAGCGAGCTGCAGTTTTTAACAAAGACTCAGCAAATACCGTATGTAAAGTTTGGCTTTTGCAAGTACTCACATATATTTACAGCACAAGTATGCTAACTTGGAGTAAAATGCGTAACATAACTTAAGAAAAGCTTTCTGACTTGCAGATTGTTACGATTTTGATTATGAAAACCAAGGTAATATTTCAATTATAATTGTCATGTATGTGCAAAAATACGTATACCTTTTGCAATGTTGGTAATACAGTGAAGCTCCATTCTGGTCCTTGAAATTGTTCTAAAAACAAAACAAAGAGAATTCGTTTTTTCCAGAGTCATCTTGTTACCATCATAAAACCTTTACTAACTAAACACATTTTTTAAACCTTTTTTTTACTTAACCAATATATAATCATCAATGTATGATACAACAAAAATAAAATCAAAAGTACTCACCCTTACAGGCAGGTAATGGGGACAGAACAGAGAAATATCATTCATGGAACCTTTTGGTTGAAGTCTCACAATTTTACAAATTGTACAAAACTTGCCATGTTTCTCTTTGGCTTATTTCACTATTTCCTGTCAATAAAGTCAAATAAAACATAAGGGAAAAAAAAGTATGACCTGCGCAACATTGTTTTTTTTCAGGATTCGGGATAGGATGTTTACGATGTTAATTTTGAGGGTGTACGAGAGGTATATCGGGCGTTTTGGTAAATATTGGTAAACAAATCAATTGTAATAATAACACAAAGTTTCTTTAGTTTTTTTCCTGAACCAGAGCAAAAACTTTTTCTTAATCAAACAAGCCGAGGCCCCAAAAAAACACAGTTAATGCTGGACTTGATGCCTCTAGGGCACAAGCAAATTACACGGTAACGTTCGAACGAAACAGGCAGCGAAGGCAGATGAAGTTCACATTGATGATTACTAATGGAGATGAAAGGACGCTGAGGCCATGTGACCGTCAAGTACAAGACGGCGAGAGCGCAAGCGAGAATGGGGCTCGGACTGTTATTTTCTACCTTTATTACAACGTAATGGCAGTGGAGAATCAAAGCAGGGGGGGACGGTGGGTGGGGTGGGGAATTAATGCTGCTTCTGTGCTGCAGAGAGCTTTAAAAAAACACATTCAGGATGTGTTGCGAGCAGAACTGAATGTGTTATTGCATACTTTAGAACCCAATGTGTTATCTGTGCTTGATGTTCTATACAGCAGTATTGACTTATAGATACATCAGGTCACATCCTCATGGTGAAACGGTCTTGTTGTTGTTGTTATTACCAGCCGAGTACTTTTTTGTTGTTGCTATAAACATATAAATATATCAAACATATGTGAAATGAATTTATTTATCTATTTATGATATTGCATTGTTGCTTTTCAGGATCTAAAGATGTATAGTAAAAAAGGTACATACACAGTATGTTTTATGGAATGTTCCTGCAGGAATGTAAATTTATATACCTATTTTTGTGATGCTGAACTGTAATTATTGCCATTAAAGTCAATGTGCTAAAAACAAAAAAAGGTTTGTCTCATCAAAATGTTTTCATTTGATTAATGCGCAATTTATCTGTTTGTATTTAGAATTACTTGGGAAACAAATAAAACTGACATTTGGATTCTCCTCAGCATTTCTATTTGTTTTATTAGTTAGTCATTATTGTTCAATGTAATGGAAGTGACATCATGTTATACAGCATGCTTTTGCTTTTTAATGGAACATGGGCCATTCCATACATCCAAAATTTTAGCACAGTCCATCACATAAATTAGTCCTTACTTTTAAAATACAATTGTATTGTTGAAGTGATTTAATTTATAAAATGAAAGCCATGTAGACATACTTCAGTACAGTATAATTCTATGCTTAACTCACTCTAGTTAAGTTGCCGGACATGGCTTGATATTGACCATTGAACATTAAACTACGGTATTCAAAAAAGTGGATTATTAGACTTGGATTTGAGAAAAAAAGACAGAAAGTACCGTATTGTTCGGAGTATAAGTCGCACCGGAGTATAAGGCGCACCTGCCGAAAATGCATAATAAAGAAGGAAAAAAACATATATAAGTCGCACTGGAGTATAAGTTGCATTTTTTGGGGAAATTTATTTGATAAAACCCAACACCAAGAATAGACATTTGAAAGGCAATTTAAAATAAATAAAGAATAGTGAACAACAGGCTGAATAAGTGTACGTTATTTGACGCATAAATAACCAACTTAGAACGTGCCTGGTATGTTAACGTAATATATTATGGTAAGAGTCATTCAAATAACTATAACATATAGAACATGCTATACGTTTACCAAACAATCTGTCACTCCTAATCGCTAAATCCCATGAAATCTTATACGTCTCTAGTCTCTTACGTGAATGAGCTAAATAATATTATTTGATATTTTACGGTAATGTGTTAATAATGTCACACATAAGTCGCTCCTGAGTATAAATCGCACCCCCGGCCAAACTATGAAAGAAACGGCGACTTATAGTCCGAAAAATACGGTAAGTTCAATGAAAGTTACAACAACAAAAAATGGCACTGATTTGTTTACAAGGTATTGCAGTTTTAAGGGCTGACTAAGATTATTTTCCTTTCTTTTTTTAACATTTACTATTATTTTACCAAAATAAAAGCACAAACATCGTCAGGCTCTAACCCCCAAAAGTAAAATCCCTGAACCCCTTTGTCAGTCTTCTACTCTCTTTGTCTCTGTGTGTGGAGGCGGGGACTCTAGCATATACATAGAGAGAAGTTCAGCCTCATAATGTAAACGTAAGGTAATGTGGTAAAAATGATCTGGATCGATCAGCCCTGAAATCTAATCAAATATTCCTTATACCATTTGACATTTCCTGAAAGTTTCATTAAAATCTGCCTATAACTTCTTGAGTATTGTTACTAACTAACAATACTTCAACAAGTCCATACCTTCATGGCAGAGGAATGAACAAACACCATAAGGCTTTGATTTAAAGGATTTTTATATAAGTAATTCCATACAATCTGAGTCACTCTCAATACACAATAGTGGAAAAGACAACGGAATGTTCATTTAAAACGATCCACATACACATCGTGATCAAGGAAATATTAGAATCATTTGTGTACGTTACAACCCAGCTTGACAGGCGACGTCCTCACCGTGTGCAAACATCGTCATTGCACTGCAAGAAGAAAAATGTACAGTGTGTACATAAAGAAGCAAATTGACCAATAATCGTGTCTGCATTTACTGGACATTAGCAATGTTTAAGTGACCCACAATGCACCATGGCAGTGTATGGCATGCATAAGGAATGCATGGAATCACATCCTCAAAATCACATTCGATTTGATGGTGATGTTTTCATCTACCGTACAAGCCACAAGCCAATGTGACTGCAGAGCATAAGGCAGGATTTACAGTCATGGCTAATCTGATCTGACCACGAGCTACATAAACATGTCTCCGCCAACGACGCACCTGTGATAAATTAGGAGGTAATGCAGTTTGTCATACACAAATGTCCTCATACAAGGTCATGATTCATGCACACTCTGATAGGATGCTTTGGGTGATGAGTTGTTTGTTGATGAGTCTTTATCCAATGTAAGGCAAATAGTTGCCAAAAAGTGGTATTTTTTTAGGTACCACTGCAAATGTATGTATGTGCCAAAAAAAGTTACATTTTAGGTATCGTACCACTGTTGATGGTAGTCCGGCATAGGGGTTCCAAAAGGGGTACCTTTCAGCCACCAAATCACTGCATTTGGTATACGAGCATAGGGTGCAAGTTTTTTTTAGGTGCAATACCACTTTAATTAGTACCTACTTTTCTGACTGCCAAAATGTTTTTAGGTATGATACCACTGAAGCTGGCACCCTAGCATTAGAGTGCCAAAAGGTGGTAGTTTTAAAAAGGTACCAAACCACAGATTTAGTACTTAAGCATAAGGGGGGCAAAACGTGCTAGTTGATGGAATCAGACCACAAGAGTTGGTACCCTAATTGGTATCTCTAGCATGAGGGTGCAAGTTGTGGTACCTTTTCGGTACTCAATCACTGCAATTGATACATGAGTAGAAGTGTGCAAGTTTTCCAGGTGCAATACAACTTCAATTAGTACCCACGTTTATAGGTATCATTCTAGTGAAGCTGGTACCTTAGGGTAAGAATCTCACAAGGCGGTCATTTTTAAAAAGGTTCCAATTACAGTGGTTTGGTACCTTTTTTAAATTACCAAAGTGCCAAAAGTGGTATTTTGTACGAACCAAACCTGGTTGGTCAATTAGTACTCAAGCTTAAGGGTGTCAAAATTGGTTTTAGTTCAGTGGTTCTTAACCTTGTTGGAGGTACCGAACACCACCAGTTTCATATGCGCATTCACCGAACCCTTCTTCAGTGAAAAAAATAATATTTTTTTTCAAATTCAAGGCAAAGTTATGTTTTTTTACTGGTGCACAAAATGAACCGTGCATGAACATCACCTTGTTCAAAGAACAAAACCAACACAGTGCATGAACTCACAACAAATTACACACCTGCAAATCAGTCTGACTTCTGCTGTTGCCTTTGAGAGACCAGTTCAGATATGTGTGGCTTCACCTTGGCAAGTGCCACTCTCATGTCATTTTAAATTATAAATGATAAAATAAAATAATTGATATATTTTCACAGCAAAGTCTGTTCCTTTTCTTCGTTTTCCACCCAGACATACAATACTAGTACACAGCTCATGAAAAACATGTTATTGTCATTGTAAGTGGGCCAAAACACTTATATTATAACATAATCCAATGGAAATGACAGCTGTCATTTGATTATAATAATAAAACATTTAATTTGTTATTTAGTCAGGTTTGGGACAGGTGTACTCACTTGTGCTCCACTGAACGCTCAAGGAGTTTTTGCGTTTGCTCACACATATGGAAATTAGAGGGAACATTGTTTGAGGGTATCCATAATACGCCGATAGGGAGAAGTTTTTATTTACACAATGAGTCAGGTGTGTCTTGACCTCCGCGGCGGAAGTTCCGCCGAACCCCTGAAGCCGACTCACCGAACCCCTAGGGTTTGATCGAACCCAGGTTAAGTTTTAGTTACTATATCGCTGAAGTGAATACCCTAGTGCCAAAAGGTGGTACTTTTAAAAAAGGTACTAAAATTGTACCAAAGCATAAAATGCCATCCATCCATTCTCTATCGATTGTACCTCTCGGGGTGGCGGGTGGCTGGTGCCAGCTGCACTTGGGTGGAAGACAGGGTAATCCCTGGACAAGTCGCCACCTCACTGCAAGTATAAGGGTGCCAAAAAGTGTTTTTTGAAAGAACCAAACCACTGCTGATACCCTAGTTTGTACCCTTAGCCTGAGGCTGTCAAAAAGTGGTGCTGCAGTTGGTGTCCTGGCATATAAGTTCCCAAAAGTGGTACTCACATGGAACCATGCCTTTGCAGTTAAAGGGGAACATTATCACAATTTCAGAATGGTTAAAACCATTAATTATATATATTTTTTGAAGTTTTTTTCAAAATTTTACCCATCACGCAATATCCCTAAAAAAAGCTTCAAAGTGCCTGATTTTAACCACCCGTCCATTTTCCTGTGACGTCACATAGTGAAGCCAACACAAACAAACATGGCGGAAAGAACAGCAAGCTATAGCGACATCAGCTCGGATTCAAACTCGGATTTCAGCGGCTTAAGCGATTCAACAGATTAAGAATGTATTGAAACGGATGGTTGTAGTGTGGAGGCGGGTAGCGAAAACGAAATTGAAGAAGAAACTGAAGCTATTGAGCCATATCGGTTTGAACCGTATGCAAGCGAAACCGACGAAAACGACATGACAGCCAGCGACACGGGAGAAAGCGAGGACGAATTCGGCGATCGCCTTCTAACCAACGATTGGTATGTATTTGTTTGGCATTAAAGGAAACTAACAACTATGAACTAGGTTTACAGCATATGAAATACATTTGGCAACAACATGCACTTTGAGAGTGCAGACAGCCCAATTTTCATCAATTAATATATTCTGTAGACATACCCTCATCCGCGCTCTTTTCCTGAAAGCTGATCTGTCCAGTTTTGGAGTTGATATCAGCAGTCCAGGGAATCTAGGGTTGATGTGAGCCAAGACATCCAGGGGGTTTAGCTCGCTCGTCTGCGGGAACAAACTGCTGCCATTGCTTGCCGTGCTACCGAGGTCCTTTGTCCCTGAATTGCTCACACACTCCGGCAGATTCAATGGGGGTCTGGCGGCAGATTTCTTTGACTTTATCGTTGGAAATGCATCTGCTTTGAGTGTCGTCCAATTTCTTGCCACTTTCGCATCTTTGGGCCACTGGTGCAACTTGAATCCGTCCCTGTTCGTGTTGTTACATCCTCCGACAACACACCGACGAGGCATGATGTCTCCAAGGTACGGAAAACAGTCGAAAAAAACGAAAATAACAGAGCTGATTTGACTCGGTGTTTGAGAAAATGGCGGATTGCTTCCCGATGTGACGTCACAACGTGACGTCATCGCTCCGAGGGAGCGAATATTAGAAAGGCGTTTAATTCGCCAAAATTCACCCATTTAGAGTTCGGAAATCGGTTAAAAAAATATATGGTCTTTTTTCTGCAACATCAAGGTATATATTGACGCTTACATAGGTCTGGTGATAATGTTCCCCAAAAGTAGTACCTTGTAGGAACTAAATCATACTGTGGCAGCACGGTGGAAGAGGGGTTAGTGCGTCTGCCTCACAATACGAAGGTCCTGAGTAGTTGTGAGATCAATCCCGGCCTCGGGATCTCTGTGTGGAGTTTGCATGTTCTCCCCTTGACTGCGTGGGTTCCCTCCGGGTACTCCGGCTTCCTCCCACCTCCAAAGACATGCACCTGGGGATAGGTTGATTGGCAACACTAAATTGGCCCTAGTGTGTGAATGTGAGTGTGAATGTTGTCTGTCTATCTGTGTTGGCCCTGCGATGAGGTG